>NC_092748.1:114845300-115145300 GCF_047496795.1 Chiloscyllium punctatum | reverse complement strand
AATATAGAACTCAAAACACAAACAGATGGGCCATGGTCTTATAGAATGACTCAAGCACTTAAACTGGCAAATAAAGAAATACTGAAATATGTGCATACAAGATGAGCTAAATGGCTTTGTTCTTCAACACAACATGTCTGTGATACAATGACGGGGCCTCTCTAGTACTCACCCAGATGACAGGAAGTTGGACTGCCAGTTCATGGGGCCACTTGTCTCTGAGTGAATTGTCCTTTGGATGCCAAGAACTTGCCTTTCCTCTTTCCCGATCTTCATTGTTCTGTGTCCGAGATTCATCTGTTAAAGGAAAGATTGTTACAGGACAAGGAAAAATCAAATATCCAGAAGTTGCTGCAACCAGTGATCCATGAGATTATTAGCCAATTCCAGACAGAGGTATAATTCAACAAATGAAAGCATGTAAAATCTTGTACTTACAGCTGCCTTTCAAAACCCCCAGGGGGTTCTGAAGTTTTGCATATTAGCAATTGCTCCACTGCAAGTAGACATAGCAAGCTCCCATAAACAGCAATGGATCTGAAGATGCATTTATCAATTTAATGTTGGTTGAGACCAGGAAATGTATGCCTGCTGTTGTTTAATACTGCCTGATTCTCCTCCATCTGATTGTTTTACCAGCTCCTCTACGTAATGGCACTTTCAGCACTCGGAAGATACTGCATTGCAATTGTCAATTCACACTTTGTATTCAAACTGTTGAAGTGTCGTTATTAACTCAGGGGTTAGAGTGCAAGAGTGCTAATTTTTGACACATTGTACAATCACAGAAAAACTATCTGAGGGAGATAATTGGACCCATAACACCTGGACTGGCTCTTTGGTTGGTCAAACAAATTAGGAGCAGGAATGGGTCATTCAGCCCTTTAAGCCTGAGTCACAGAATCATAGAATCGTACAGTTCAGAACAGGCCCTTTAGCCTGTATTACCAAAAGTACACTATTCCTACACTCATCCCACCTTCCAGCATCTGGCCTGTTCTCTTGAATGTTATGACATTTCAAGTGTTCTTCCAAGTACTTTTTAAAGATTGTGAGGTTTCCTATCTTAACTACCTCCCCAGGCAGTACTTTCCAGACACCCGCCATCCTCTGGCTGAATTTCATTTTCCTCAAATTCCCTCTAAACCACCTGCCTTTCACGTTAAAAGTGTGCTCCTGTGTTCATGACCCTTCAACTAAGGGGAAGAGCTGCTTTCTATTCATCCTGTCCATGCCCCTCAAAATCTTATATACCTCTATCTGGTCTCCCCTCAATCATCCCTGCTCCAAAGAAAACAACCTGAGCTTATCTAGCCTCTTTTCATAGCTGAAATATTCCATCCCAGGCAGCATCCCGGTGAATCTCCTCTGCACCCACTCCAGTGCAATCACATCTTTCCTATACTGCAGCACCATAGCTTTAGACTGAGGGGTGATCGATATAGGACAGATGTCAGTGGTAGTTTCTTTACTCTGAGAGTAGTAGGGACGTGGAACACACTGCCTGCAACAGTAGTAGACTCGCCAACCTTATGGGCATTTAAATAGTCATTGGATAGATGTAGGGACAAGAATGGAATAGTGTAGGTTAGATGGACTTCCGATTGGTTTCACAGGGCTCCACAACATCGAGAGCCAATGGGTCTGTACTGCGCTGTAATGTTCTTGAGCAAGGTCATGGCTGATCTGATTATTCCACATTCACTCCTGTCCCCTTGCCTATCAAGAGTCAATCCATTCTGCCTTCAAAATACTCAAAGACTCTGCTTCCATCACACTTAACTAGAAATCCCCAAGACTAATAACCCTCTGTGAAAAAAAAAATTTCATCTTCTCTCTTTCTTAGACAGGAAACCTCTTACTTTGGAACAGTGATTCCCACTGTCTAATTAGTCCCATTCTCTTGCTGCCTATCCTTGGCACTGCTTCTAACCAAATAACTACAGACACAGATATGACTTTTATAGGAGATCATTGTAAAATCAAAAAAAAAAATCCCTTTTTCTTATTTTTTTATGAATTCCACCTTTGTCCACCTTTCCCTGACAATTACAACCCCAGTTATGGCAGGGGGTTAGTTTACAAAAAACTCAAAGCCACATTAGCTTTGGCGTGGGCGATTAAAATTGTTGATAGCCCACACTGTGCTCCACCCTCACTCTGCTGGTTAAAGGACCCCAGACATAGGACTTACATAAGTAGAAGTAGAAAGCTTCATGTCACTGTCAAAAGAGAGAAAGACCATGTTGTCGGAGAATTTGTTTCTTTGGGCCAGGATCCGTAAAAGAGCCAGATTACTGGCCTCTGACACAAATCCGTGCAGTTCTTCCGGTTTGAAGGTCAAGGTCTCGGTTGTCACAATCTGGTTAAATACAGATTAAAAGTTAAGAATCTTTAACATGGAATTACATAACATCAAAATACATTGAGGAAAAAGTGAGGACTGCAGATGCTGGAGATCAGAGTCAAAATGTGTGGCGCTGGAAAAGCACAGTGGTTATGGGTGGCACGGTGGCACAGTGGTTAGCACTGCTGCCTCACAGCGCCAGAGACCCGGGTTCAATTCCCACCTCAGGCAATCTCTCCCACTGTTTGTATGAGCCAGCTGACATGGTCTGTGCTGGGAAAAGGAATTTGTCAAGTTAGAGATTGTCATTCAGACATTGTCGTAGACAACAGGAAACATGGAGTGTGGAGGAGTCACAGCACTGATTATTCACTCCAAAATATGTCCTTGTTTTACCCCAAACATGTTCAAAATAAATTGGAAATCCTGGATAAAAACCTCACAATACCCACCACTGCTCTGTTAAATCTTTCACTGCAGGGGCAATATCAGCAGTTCCTCCACTATTACTGGGTCAAAAGCCTGGCTCTCCCTACCCTGGTCCCATCCAGTTTACTCTGGATATCAGGATCCCAGGGCAGTTCTAACCCAACGGCCTTTATTAAAGCAAACTTCAAAACAAAACACTGCAAAACTCTTACCCTTAACAGAGCTCGCAGTCACAAGTGAACCAGTCCACGTGGATTTTTCTCGGATCAGTCAGAAGCAAGTGATCAGCTCACTCCATCTGAACCTTCAGCCATTGCTCAGAGCACCCTCTGAGCTAATTAGCTACACTCTGAGGGAAAGCTTCCTTAAACTGATACAAAACAGTCCACGTGATCACACTGTGTGTTTTTAAACAAGACTCCACTCTTTTCAGAGTTACAGTGACATGTGTGGAGTTTGCACATTCTCCCCGTGTCTGCGTGGGTTTCCTCCGGGTGCTCCGGTTTCCTCCCACATTCCAAAGATGTGCAGGTCAGGTGAATTGGTCGTAGTGTTAGGTAAGGGGTAGATGTAGGGATATGGGTTGGTTGCGCTTCGGCGGGGCGGTGTGGACTTGTTGGGCCAAAGGGCCTGTTTCCACACTGTAAGTAATCTAATCACAGCCAGTCAGGCAGCATCAGAGGAGCAGGCGAGTCAATGTTTCGGGCATAAGCCCTTCCTAATGTGCTTCCCCAGTGCCACCCTTTTTGAATCAAAGTACATTGAGCCTATAGCATATATACAGACCAACTCTGATCCCTCTTTAGCTCTCCCCATCAACATATTCCTTACTCCCACATGCTTTTAGCTGATTTTCCTTTAAATGCATGTCTGCTACTTGCCTCAACTGTTTTTTGTGGGAGTGAGTTACACATTTTTGTCAGTCTCTGGCTACAGATGTCTCACTTGAAATTTCTTATTAGATTAAGTAAAGACCACCTTACCCTTCTCGCCCATAGCCGTAGACCACCTGCAAGAGAGAATATCTTCTATACATCGACTCTTTCGGAATTGTAAACATCTCCATTAGGTGATGCTTCAGTCTTCTCTCAGGAGCTCCAACCTCTCCAGCCTTTACTGATTAGCACATTATCTCAATATCTTGAGGGTATTAAGCAAGGAATTTGCTTATGTGATAAACTGTCACATTGAGAGGGTGTGGTGTGGAAGTCCTGTGAGTCTGCTTTCTTCAGAATGTTACAGAGACCTTACCATCCCAGCTTCAGTACCTAGTCAATTAGCCAGGGAATTCTAATCTGCTCCCAACATCTGTGAGTGTGGAGGGTGGAATCCTCACTTTGAAATTAATTTCCAGGCCCATGGAAGGAGTACAATGTAGGTTTACAAGAATGAGTAGAGTAGCATTTCTACCATATACAACTGACACAGTAATTAAAGACCAGTGAGCCTTACTTCTGTTGTAGGAAAAGTTTTGGAAAGGATTATAAGAGATAGGATTTATAATCATCTAGCAAGCAACAATTTGATTTCAGATAGTCAACATGGTTACATCAAGGGCAGGTCATATCTCACAAACCTCATTGAGTTTTTTGAGAAGGTGACCAAGCATGTAGATGAAGGTAAGGCAGTTGATGTGGTGTACATGGACTTCACTTAAGTCTTTGATAAGGTTCCACATGGTAGGCTGTTGGAGAAAATGCAGAGGCATGGGATTGAGGGTGATTTAGCAGTTTGGATTAGAAACTGACTTTCTGTAAGAAGGCAGCGAGTGGTGGTTGATGGAAAACATTCAGCCTGGAGTTTGGTTACTATTGGTGTGCCACAAGGATCTGTTTTGGGACCACTGCTGTTTGTCATTTTTATAAATGACTTAGACGCAGGCATAGGTGAATGGGTTAGTACATTTGCAGATGACACTAAAGTTGGTGGAGAGTGGACAGTGTGGAAGAATGTTACAGGTTGCAGTGGGACTTGGATAAACTGCAGAATTAGGCTGTGAGGTGGCAAATGGAGTTCAATGCAGATAAATATGAGGTGATTCACTTTGGGAAGAATAACAGGAAGGCAGAGTACTGGGTCAATGGAAAGATTCTTCGTAGTGTGGATGTGCAGAGGCATCTTGGGAGTCCATGTACATAGATACCTGAAAGTTGCCACCCAGGTTGATAGTGCTGTTAAGAAGACATACATTATGTTAGGTTTTATTAGTAGAGAAATTGAGTTCTGGAGCCATAATGTCATGCTGTAACTAGACAAAATGTTAGTGTGGGGCCGCACTTGGAATATTGTGCACAATCCTGGTCGCCGCATTATAGGAAGGAGGTGGAAGCATTGAAAAAGGTGCAGAGGAGATTTACCAGGATGTTGCCTGGTCTGGAGGGAAGGTCTTATGAGGAAAGGCTGAGAGACTTGGGTCTGTTCTTATTGGAGAGAAGAAGTCTAAGAGGGGATTTAATAGAGACATACAAGATGATCAGAGGATTAGACAGGGTAGACAGTGAAAGTCTTTTTCCTAGGATGATGATGTCAGCTTGTACGAGGGGATGATGGATTTAAGACAGATGTCAGAGGCAGGTTTTTACTCAGAGAGTGGTAAGGGCATGGAATGCCCTGCCTGCCAATGTAGTTAACTCAGCCACATTAGGGACATTTAAACAATCCTTGGATAGGCACATGGATGATTATGGGATAGTGTAGGGGGCTGGCCTTAGATTAGTTCACAGGTTGGTGCAACATCGAGGGCTGAAGGATCTGTTCTGCGCTGTATTGCTCTATGTTCTAAGAAGTGCAAAACACACATGTTACAGTGTAATAGAAGAATGATAAGTAATAGACATTTTTTCGAGCAGCAATTTGAAGTCTTGCAAAGAATTTCAGATGGGAAAGAGTTGATCAGACTGTGTTAAGGAGCCTGATGGTTTTGGGGAAGAAACTGTTGCACAGTCTGACCACAACAGACTGAATGCTCTGGTATCTTCTGCCAGATAGCGGGAGGGAGAAGAGTTTGAGTGAGGGGTGTGTGGGGTCTTCCACAATACTCTTAGCCTTTAGGATGCAGCGTGTGGTGTAAATGTCTGTAATAGAGGGAAGAGAGACCCCGATGATCTTCTCAGCTGTTCTCACTGTCCGTGGTAGGGTCTTACCATCTGAGACGGTGCAATTCCTGAACCAGGCAGTGATGCAGTAGCTCAGGGTACTCTTACTGAACCCTCTGTAGGATGTGGTGAGGATGGGGGTGTGTGGGAGGAGGGCTTTCCTCAGCCTGTGCAGAACATAGAGACGCTGCTGGGCTTTCTTGGCAATGGAGCTGGTGTTGAGAGTCCTGGTGAGATTCTCTGCCAGGTGTACGGCAACAAATTTGGTGCTCTTCACGATCTCCACGTCCATGTCCAGCCGAGAGTGGTCAATCCATGCCCTCCTGAAGTCAACAACCATCTCTTTCATCTTATCCACGTTCAGAGACAGATTGTTGGCTCTGCACCAGTCCATTAGCAGGACTTCAAGAGTTAGGTTTTGAGGAGAGATTCTGCAATTATGGCTTGCTTTCTCTAGAATTTAGAAAGTTAAAGGGTGATCTGATCGAAAAACTTGTACTTCCAGATAAACCTGTTGGACTATAATCTGGTGTTGTGTGATTTTTAACTTGGATGATCACAACCTTGACGCTGGTTCTTCAAGAACATTGATGTTAGGTCACCTGTCCTTCAGGCTATTAATATCAGCTGATTAATATCAGCTGGGATTAGAACTGTACCAGTAACAGAAATGTTTAGCACTCAACATCTCTTAACCATCTTCATGTTATTTTCATCAAGTTTTAAGTGAAGCCTGAGACCTAATGGTGCAAGGGAACAGACAACTGATACCTTAAGGGTTAATTGGGTGAGAATTGGTTGCATAAATATGGAATGTAGTAATCTGTGGGGTGTGAGTTTTATGCTGTGTGATTAACTGAAATAAAGTTCTCACTAAAAGTGTGGACTTGGACTCTTTAAATACATTTTTCTCATTGCCCATTTGTTTACTGAAATTAATGCATAATGGAATTCTGAACCAAAAACAGAAATTGCTGGAAAATCTCAGCAAGCATCTCTGGAGAGAAATCAGAGTTAATGTTTTGGGTACAGTGACCCTTCTTCCGAACTAAGAATGAAACTGCTGGATTGTTATAAAAACCCATTTGGCTTATTCATGTTCCCAGTCTACCCATTGTGAGCAGCAAATGCAGTAGACTGCCACTCACTTCACTGCTCAAAATGTGGTCTCCTCTACATTGGAGAAACGAAATGTCGACTGAGTGACCACTTCACAGAACATCTATATTCTACCCGCAAAAATGACCCTGAGCTTCCAGTCGCCTGCCACTTCAACACCCCACCCTGTTCCCTGGCCAGCATCTCCGTCTTAGGCTTGTTGCAGTGCTCCAATGAAGCTCAGCAGAAGCTGGAAGAACAACTCTTCATTTTCGACTTGAGGACCATGCAGCCTTCTGGATTTAATATTGATTTCATTAAATTTAGGGTCTGAACTCTTCTATGTTCTCGCCTCAATTCCCAAACACCAGGCCTTTTAAAATGGCAAGAGGATGGGAGTCCAGGCAGAAAGGCAGAAGGAAACAATGTAGAGGCCAGATCAAAAGGTAGAAAAGAAAACGTAAAACTGAGTGACAAAATCATTTGCAAAAGACAGGGAGACTGCTAGATTCTAAAGGGACAATGAGTATAAGGGTACTTTATCTGAATGTCTGTAGTATTTGAAACAAGGTTGATGTGTTGTGCAAATCAGTACAAAGTTGGTTGCAAGGTGGTGATGACATATCCAAGGGTATCAGGTGATTAGGAAGGATAGGCAGGAGAGTAAGGGAGGTGGGGTTGCACTCTTAATTAAGGATGAGATTAAGGCGATAGGGAGAGATGATATAGGATCTGAGGAGCAAAATGTTGAATCCATTTGGGTGGAGATCAGAAATAGTAAAGGGAAGAATTCACTGGTGGGGGTAGACTATAGGCCACAATGCCACAGATGATTAATCAAGAAATATTTGACACATGTAAGAATGGAACGGCAGTAGTCATAGGGGACCTTAACATGCACATTGATTGGCTGAATCAAGTCGGTAGAGGAAGTTCTTAAAGAGGAGTTCACTGAACTCATCCATGATAACTTTCTTGAACAGCATGTTACCTAACCTACAAGGGATTGAGCAATCTTAGATCTGATCCTGTATAACGAGACAGGTAAAATTAATGGTCTCATAGTTAAGGATCGTCATGGAAAAGGTGATCACAGTATGATCTAATTTTGGATACAAATGGAGGGTGAAATAATATAATTTAAATCCAGGGTGTTATGCTTAAACAAGGGAGACTATAATGGGATGAGGAAGGAGTTGGCTAAATTACACTGGGGAACACAAGCTATATGGTGGAACAGTTGAGGATAAGTGGAGGACCTTCAAAGAGATTTTTCAGTGTGCAAGGAAAGTATATTCCAGTCAAGAACAAGGATAGCTAGGGTAGGAAGAGCCACTCTTGGATAACCAAGGAAATAAAGGAAGGCATCCAATTAAAAGCTCAGGCTTACAAAGTAACCAAGAGTACTGGGAAACAGGAAGATTGGGAAAACTTTAAAAAGTAGTAAAGAACAATGAAGCAAGAAATAAAGAAAGGAAAGATAGATTATGAATGCAAACTAGCACACAATATGACAACAGGTAGGAAAAGATTTTATAAATATATGAAACAGAAAAGGCTGGCTAAAGTGGACGTAGATCCCTTGCAGGATAAGAAAGGGAATTAATATTGGTTAATGCTGAAACGGCTGAGGACTGGAATAACTATTTTATGTTAGTCTTCACAGTGGAAGATGTGTCTCACATGCCAAAGAATGATGTTAAGGAGACGATGGGAGTGAGGACCTCAATTAAATTGTTACCGCTAAAGGGGTAGTGTTGAGCAAACTTGAGGGTCTAAATGTTTGATAAGTCCCCTGGTCCTGATGGAATGTATCCCAGGGTGATAAAGGAAATGGTGGAAGTTATAGTAGATGTGTTAGTGGTAATTGACCAAAATTCACTGGACTCCAGACAGGTCCAGGTGGACTGAAATACCGTGAATGTCATGTGGCTGTTTAAAAAAGGCTGTAGGCAAAAGGCAGGTAACTATAGGCCTGTTAGCTTAACATCTGTAGTCAGAAAAATGCTGGAGGCGATCATTAAAGAAGAAATAATGAGACATCTGGATGGAAAAGGTTCCATCAGGCAGACACAGCATGGATTCAGGAAGGGAAGGTCGTGTCTGACAAACTTACTGGAGTTCTTTGAGGATGTAGCAAATGAGGTGAATGGAGGGGTACAGGTGGATGTTGTGTACTTGGATTTCCAGAAGACATTCGATAAGCTGCCACATAAAAGACTCATTCATAAGATAGGAATGCATAGAGTTGCAGGGAATGCACTAGCATGGATAGAGGACTTTTCTTTTTATTCATTTGTGGGACTTGGGCATTGCCGCTTGGCCAGCATTGATAGCCCATTCCAGTTTGCCCTTGAGAAGGTGGTGGTGAGTGCCTTCTTAAATCACTGCAGTCCACTTGCTGTGGGTTGACCCACAATGCCGGTAGGCAAGGAATCCAAGATTTTGACCCAACGACTGTGAAGGAATGGCCATATATTTCCAAGTCAGGATGGTAAGTGGCTTGGAGGGAACTTGCAGAGGGTGGTGTTCCCATATATCTGCTGCCCTTATCCTTCTAGATGGAAGTGGTCGTGGGCTTGGAAAGCGCTATCAAAGGATCTTTGGTGAATTTTGCAATGCATCTTGTAAATAGTACGCACCAATAGAAAACAGAGAGTTGGGATAAATGGGTATTTCTCTGGTTGGAGATCAGAGGTGAGTGGGGTTCCACAGGGATCAGCATTGGGCCTGTAACTGTTCATGATATATATAAATGATTTGGAAGAGAAGACTGAGTGTAAGCAGCTTCATATCCAGGTTTGCTGATGACACTAAGTTGAAAGGCAAACTGTGCAGAGGATGTGGAGGGTCTGCAGAGAGATTTAAATAGCTTAGATTCCCCACAGTGTGGAAACAGGCTCTTCGGCCCAACAAGTCCACACTAACCCTCCAAAGACTAACCCACCCAGACCCATTCCCCTACGTTTACCCCTGACTAATGTGCCTAACACTGTGGCAAATTCCCATGGCCAGCATATCTTTGGATTGTGGGAGGAAACCAGAGTACCCAGAGGAAACTCACACAGATGCAGGGAGAATGTGCAAACTCCATACATACAGTCACCTGAGGGCAGGAATTGAACCTAGGTCCCCGGCACTGTGAGGCAGCAGTGCTAACCACTGAGCCACCCTGCCACCCCAATAGGTTAAGTGAGTGAGCAAGGGTCTGGCAGAAGGAGTACAATGTTGGTAAATGTGAGGTTATGCACTTTGGAAGTATAAGTAGTAGGTCAGTATTATTTAAATGGTGAAAGATTGCAGCATGATGTCATGCAGAGGGACTTAGGAGTGCTCACACATGAATTACTACAAGTTGATTTGCAGGTGCAACAGGTCATCAGGAAGGCAAATGGAATATTGGCTTTCATTGCTAGAGGGATTGAATTTAAGGTTAGGGATTCTGCTGCAATTGTACAAGGTGTTGGTGAGGCCACACCTGGAGTATTGTGCACAGTTCTGGTCTCCTTACTTGAGGAGGGATACACTGACTTTGGAGGTGATGCAGAGGAGGGTCACCAGGTTGATTCCAGGGATGAGGGGGGTTACCCTATAAGGAGAAGTTGAGCACCTGGGACTGTACTTCCTAGAATCTAGAAGATTGAGAGGGGATCTTATAGAAATATATAAAATTATCAAAGGAATAGATAAAGTAGAGAGAGGCAAGTTGTTTTCATGGTGGGTGAGACTAGGACTAGGGGACCTGGCCTCAAGATTAGGGGAGTAGATACAGGACAGAGATGAGAAGGCACTGCTTTCCCAGAGAGTAGTGAATCTATGGAATTCTCTGCTCAAGGAAGCAGTCGAGGCAGCTTCATTAAATATATTCAAGACACAGTTGGATGGGTTTTTGCATGATAGTGGAATGAAGGATTATGAGGATAATGCAGGTCGGAGGAGCTGAGACGATGGATAGATCAGCCATGATCTTAACGAATGGTGGAGCAGGCTCGATGGGCCAAATGGCCTACTCCTGCTTCTATTAATATGAAACTATGATCATATAGTCTGCTATTACACACAATCCAGTGTTAGCCACTAACAGTCTCCATTAACAGCTATTGACTCTCCTAGCCAGATCACTAACCATTCCTTTGTCTATCCAAATGCTTTTCTCTCTCTTTGGGCTCTATCCCCACCTATCATTTCTCCTTATCCCATCCCAATCCTATCTTCTGCATAAAAACCCACACTTTCCTAGCTACTATCAGTTCTGAGGAAAGGTCACCGGACCCGAAACGTTAACTCTGATTTCTCTTTACAGATGCTGCCAGACCTGCTGAGCTCGTCTGATTTACAGCATCTGCAGATCTTTTTGGTTTTTATTTAACTCTTAACAAGCCTCTATAATGGCTGAACAATTAAAACACCCATGAAGGTGCCCCACTAGCCCAGCAGTTGGGGACGGATAATAAATCCTGGCCTTGCCAGGTTTGCTCAAATCCTGTAAATAACAAAGCCACAGTGTCAAACATTCATAATTTATGAGATTAATATTTCTGTCCTTATGCCACAGTGGAATCTTTGATATTCAATGCTGGACCCTTTTATATGTGAGCACAGCTAATCCTCTCATGATTTACCTGTTTGGATGTGACTTCCCTCGTCACAACATAACCATGTGGTCCTCTTTTTATATCCGTCTTCTTCGACAGTGGTTGATCCTTCAGCTGTAACCAAAAATAAAACAACCCCCCGCCCCAAGGAATGAACAGAATACAGGTGAGACAATTGCTGTCAACAATGGTAAATCATGTACAGACCTTCTCAGGCATCTTTAATACTTTAGAGGTTACGTTTATGAGTTAAAAACTTCACAGGTCTGTAAAATTAAAAATCACAGGACACCAGGTGTATTTGTAACTAAAAGCTTTTGGAGCGCTGCTCTTTCATCAGGTAGCTAGTGAAAGATCATAGTGTCATAGGCTGATGCGATATATCCAACAAACTCAGATTGCTGTTAAGTCTTTCATCTTTTAGTATAGTTTGCAGGTTTTGATTCATTAAGATGTAAATCCCAGAACCTCTTCCAATCACATTCCCAAGATTACTTCAGGTTTTATAAAAAAAAAAGTGACATTTCAGCTCAGACAATGCATTAAAGGTGTGAGGTTAGAATCTGCCATCGTGGGAATATGAGTTGAAAGAAGTTCTGTGATTTACATATTAATGAATCGAAACCTACAACCTTTTCTAAAAGATGAAAGACTTAACAGCAATCTAGGTTTGTTCAATGTGTCACGTCAGTATATGACACTATGATCTTTCACTATAAATTCTGTGTCCTATGATCTTACTCCACTAGCTGCCTGATGAAGGAGCAGCGCTCCGAAAGCTAGTGCTTCCAAATAAACCTTTTGGACTATAACCTGGAGTTGTGTGATTTTTAACTTTGTCCACCCCAGACCAACACTGGCACCTCCACATCAAAGGTCCGTAAATCAGAGAGCAATGTATAAACTGCAAATTTTCCCCACTGAACAGCAATTACCCTCCTGATTTACCTCAGTTTTTACAAGGTATTCTTTCATGAGAAGTGAACATCTTTGTCAAGGCCCATCCCTAATCGAATGGCCTGCTCAGTTCTTTCAGAGGAGTGTCAATCACATTGCTCTTGAATCTCCTCTGTGTTAGGACAGGGAAGGATATTTCATTTCCTAAAGAATATTAGAGAACCTGATGGATTGATCAGATAATCAATGCTAATTTCATGGTTACCATTAATGAGCCTGTCTTTCAATTCCAGTTTTATAATAGAATTTAAGTTCTTCTAGCTGCCATGGTAGGATCCATCTCATTGGACTGGATCCCTGGATTACCAATGTAATAGAATTATCCTGCAAAGTCATCTCCATCATAGGATCACCCATAATCCCAGTCCAAAGGCTGGATCACACAAAGCAATCCTGACACACTCATATGGAGAGTGTTGCACATTAGGATAAACTGACTTTCAGAAGGCACATTAAACTGAGGATCCACTTGCCCTCTCAGGTGGATGTAAAAGAACCCAGGGCCCCTATTCCAAATTAGAGCAAGGTGCTTCTCCTTGGTGTATTAAACCCTGGATTGGTGACATGGTGGCTCAGTGGTTAGCACTGCTGCCTTACAGCGCCAGGGACCTGGGTTCGATTCCAGCCTCAGGCGACTGTCTGTGTGGGTTTCCTCCTACAGTCCAAAGATGTGCAGGTTAGGGTGGGTTGGCCATGCTCAATAGCTCATAGTGTTCAGGGATGTGTAGGTTAGGCACATTAGTCAGGGGTAAATATAAAGTAATATAAACTTGCGGACTCAGAGATGGGCTCAAGTGCGAATACTTCAACGCAAGGAGTATCAGAAATAAGGTGGGTGAACTTAAGGCGTGGATCGGTACCTGGGACTACGATGTTGTGGCCATCACGGAAACATGGATAGATGAGGGACAGGAATGGCTGTTGGAGGTTCCTGGTTACAGATGTTTCAGTAAGATTAGGGAGGGTGGTAAAAAAGGAGGGGGGGTGGCATTGCTAAGTAGAAATGGTATAACGGCTGCAGAAAGGAAGTTTGAGGGGGATCTGCCTCTGGAGGTAGTATGGGCTGAAGTCAGAAATAGGAAAGGTGCAGTCACCTTGTTGGGTGTTTATTATAGGCCCCCCAATAGCAGCAGAGATGTGGAGAAACAGATTGGGAAACAGATTTTGGAAAGGTGCAGAAGCCACAGGGTCGTAGTCATGGGCGACTTCAACTTCCCAAATATTAATTGGAAGCTCTTTAGATCAAGTAGATTGGATGGGGCGGTGTTTGTGCAGTGTGTCCAGGAAGCTTTTCTAACGCAGTATGTAGAGTGTCCAACCAGAGGGGAGGCCATATTGGATTTGGTACTCGGTAATGAACCGGGACAAGTGGTGGGCTTGTTAGTGGGTGAACATTTTGGTGATGGTGACCACAATTCTGTGACTTTCACCTTGGTTATGGAGAGAGATAGGTGCGCACAACAAGGAAGATTTTACAATTGGGGGAAGGGAAATTACGATGCTGTAAGACAGGATTTGAGGAGCATACGTTGGGAGCATAGGCTGTCAGGGAAGGATGTGGTGGAAATGTGGAACTTTTTCAAGGAGCAGATACGACGTGTCCTTGATATGTATGTACCGATCAGGCAGGAAAGAAATGGTCGTGTGAGGGAGCCTTGGTTGACGAGGGAGGTTGAATGTCTAGTAAAGAGGAAGAAGGAGGCTTACATAAGGTTGAGGAAACAGGGTTCAGACAGAGCAGTGGAGGGATACAGGATAGCCAGAAGGGACCTGAAGAAAGGGATTAGGAGAGCTAAGAGAGGGCATGAAAAATCCTTGGCGGATAGGATCAAGGATAACCCCAAGGCATTCTATGAGTATGTGAGAAACCTGAGAATGACGAGAACGAGGGTAGGTCCGATCAAGGACAGTAGTGGGAGACTGTGTATTGAGTCGGAAGAGATAGGAGAGGTCTTGAACAAGTACTTCTCTTCAGTATTTACGAACGAGAGGGACCGTATTGTTGAAGAGGAGAGTGTGAAACGGACTGATAAGCTAGAAGAGATACCTGTTAGGAAGGAAGATGTGTTGGACATTTTGAACAACTTGAGGATAGACAAGTCCCCCGGGCTTGACGGGATATATCCTAGGATTATGTGGGAAGCAAGAGAGGAAATTGCAGTACCGTTGGCAATGATCTTCTCGTCTTCACTGGCAACTGGGGTGGTACCAGGGGACTGGAGAGTAGCGAATGTTGTGCCCCTGTTCAAAAAAGGGAATAGGGATAACCCCGGGAATTACAGGCCAGTTAGTCTTACTTCTGTGGTAGGCAAAGTAATGGAAAGGGTACTGAGGGATAGGATTTACGAGTATCTGGAAAGACACTGCTTGATTAGGGACAGCCAGCACGGATTTGTGAAGGGTAGGTCTTGCCTTACAAGTCTTATTGAATTCTTCGAGGAGGTGACCAAGCATGTGGATGAGGGTAGAGTAGTGGATGTAGTGTACATGGATTTTAGTAAGGCATTTGATAAGGTTCCCCATGGTAGGCTTATGCAGAAAGTCAGGAGGCATGGGATAGAGGGAAATTTGGCCAATTGGATAGAAAACTGGCTAACTGGTCGAAGGCAGAGAGTGGTGGTAGATGGTAAATATTCAGCCTGGAGCCCAGTTACAAGTGGAGTTCCGCAGGGTTCAGTTCTGGGTCCTCTGCTGTTTGTAATTTTTATTAATGACTTAGATGAGGGAGTCGAAGGGTGGGTCAGTAAATTTGCAGATGATACGAAGATAGGTGGAGTTGTGGACAGTGAGGAGGGCTGTTGTCGGCTGCAGAGGGACTTAGATATGATGCAGAGCTGGGCTGAGGAGTGGCAGATGGAGTTCAACCCTGCCAAGTGTGAGGTTGTCCATTTTGGAAGAACAAATAAGAATGCGGAATACAGGGTTAATGGTAGGGTTCTTAGTCAGGCGGAGGAACAGAGGGATCTTGGGGTATATGTACATAGATCTTTGAAGGTTGCCACTCAGGTGGATAGAGTTTGTAAGAAGGCCTATGGAGTATTATCGTTCATTAGCAGAGGGATTGAATTCAAGAGTCGTGAAGTGATGTTGCAGCTGTACAGGACTTTGGTTAGGCCACAGTTGGAGTACTGTGTGCAGTTCTGGTCGCCTCACTTTAGGAAAGATGTGGAAGCTTTGGAGAGGGTGCAGAGAAGATTTACCAGGATGTTGCCTGGAATGGAGAGTAGGTCGTACGAGGATAGGTTGAGAGTTCTCGGCCTTTTCTCGTTGGAACGGCGAAGGATGAGGGGTGACTTGATAGAGGTTTATAAGATGATCAGAGGAATAGATAGAGTAGACAGTCAGAAACTTTTTCCCCGGGTACAACAGAGTGTTACAAGGGGACATAAATTTAAGGTGAAGGGTGGAAGGTATAGGGGAGATGTCAGGGGTGGGTTCTTTACCCAGAGAGTGGTGGGGGCATGGAATGCGCTGCCCGTGGGAGTGGTAGTGGCAGAATCATTGGCGACCTTTAAGTGGCATTTGGATAGGTACATGGATGGGTGCTTAATCTAGGTTAGAAGTTCGGCACAACATCGTGGGCCGAAGGGCCTGTTCTGTGCTGTATTGTTCTATGTTCTATGTTCTATTGTTCTAGGTTAGGGGAATGGGTCTGAGTGGGTTATTCTTTGGAGGATCGGTGTGGACCTGTTGGACCAAATGGCCTGTTTCCACACTGTAGGGATTCTATAAGATCTTGAGAGTCTTGACTTAGTGGATGTGGCAAGGATGTTTCCTCTTTGGGCGATGCTAATCATAGAACGTATAGAACAGTGAAGGAACAGACCCTTTGGCCCACCATATCTGTGCCAATCATGATGCCATCCTAAATTAATCCCATCTTTACCCTGCCTGTTCATGTGTCTGTCTAAATGCCTTTTAAACCTTACTGTAATATCTGCTTCTACCCTGGGGTTCCAGTCAAACTTCACAACAATGCCCTCAGTTCCTTCACTCAGATCATTCATGTATAACGTAAATACTTGTGGTCCCAACATGGACCCAGTGAGACTCCACTAGTCACCAACTGCCATCTTGAAAATGACCCCTTTATCCCCACTCTCTGCTTTCTGTCAGTCTGCCAATCCTCTATCCATGCCACTGCCTTGCCCTTACACCATAGGCTGTTATCTTACTTAGCAGCCTCTATGCGGCACCTTGTCAAAGGTCTTCTAGAAATCCAAATAGATCCCAACTTGCTCATTACATCCTCAAAGGATTCTAACCAGACTTGTCAGTTGAAGGTTGTGCGGACTAAGCCCTATTGTGCAATGCACTTCCAAGTACTCCACAATCTCATTCTTAATAATGGATTCTAAAGTCTTACCAATGCCCAAGATCAGGTTAACCTGCCTCCCTCCTTTCTTAAACAGGGCTGTTATATTAGTCATTTTCCAGTCCTCTGGGACACTGCCTGACTCCATTGATTCCTGAAAGATCACCACCAATGCCTCCACAATCTCCTCAGTTCTCTCCTTCTGAATGTTGGACTGTATTCCATCTGGTCTGTGTGTTTGATCCACCTTCAGACCTTTCAGCTTCCCCAGCGTCTTCTCTTCACTGTTGGCCACTACATTCACCCCTGTCCCCTGAGTCTCATGAAGTTCTGGTACGCTGCTAGTGTCTTCCACTGTGAAAACTGATACAAAGTACCTGTTCAGTTCCTCTGCTATTTCTTTGTTCCCCTACTACTTCACCAGCCTCATTTCCCCATGATCCAATGTCCATTCTTGATGTTCTCTTACATTCTAAATACCTGAAAAAAACTTACATTCCTCTTTTATATTACTAGCAAGCTTACTCTCACATTTCATCTTTTCCTCCCCTTATTGCTTTTTTGGTTATTCTCTGCTGGTTTTTAAAGGCTTCCCAATCCTCTAGCTTCCCACTAATCCCACCAAAATTGTATAGTTTTTCTTTTGCTTTTATGCTGTCCCTGACTTCCCTTGACGGGCACAATTGCCTCACCCTTCCCACCCTCAGCCTTAAACATCTCATTTGAGACAGAAATGAGAGAATTTTTTTTTCTCACAGATAGTCATGACTCTTTGGAACTTCCTTCCACTAAAGGTGATGTAAGCAGTGTCCTTGAATATTTTTGAGGCAGTTGTGAATAGATATTTGATAAGAAGCAGGTGAGATGTGATGGAGGAATGTGGAGGAATCAGATCATGCATGAACTTAGTGAATGGTGGAGCAGCTCAAGGGGCAAATGGCTTTCTCCACCCCAATTCATTTGCTTGTATGTCAATATATGTCCCTCAATCCATGCCACTAGCACAGATTATCTGGTTACTTTTACATTGCTGTGCTTGTAGGAAATCACAGTTTGTGTGGTTCATTCTCCCCATAATAACAAAGACTTGGTGTCAGTTAGCTCAGCTCACTGAATGGCCAGTTTGTGATGTAAAGAAATACCAGTGATGTGGGTTCCATTTCTGCACCAGCTGAAATTGTCTTGTTAACATTGCTCTTGCTTAGCGCATGCCCTGTGCAATGTAACCTGGATGCTTTTGTCTATGTTTTTTTGATCTGTACATCCCTGCTTACTATGATCTGCCTGTACTTCTTGTAAACAAAGCTTTTCACTGTACTGCAGTGCACATGACAGTAAATCAATCAATCAATCGGGAATAAACTTCTCAACCTGTCCCTTTACCTGAGTGGTGACCGTCAGGTTAAAACATTGCCGGTCCATCAGGCCATAAGAGCAGAATTAGGCCTTTTGGCCCATCGATTTGCTCCATCATTCAATCAATATGTTTCTCAACCCCATTCCCCTGTCTTCTCTCTGTAGCCCTCGATACTCTTACCAATCAAGAACCTATCTATCCCTGTCTTAAACACACTCAATTACTTGGTCTCCACAGCTCTCTGCAGCAATAAATTGCACAGATTCACTACCCTCTGGCTCTCAGTTCTAAAGAGTTGTCCCTTCATTCCGAGGCTGTTGCTTGGGTTCTAGTCTCTCCGATTAGTGGAAACTGAAATAACTGCACAGAGGCCAGTATCCCACTACCAAGACACACTTTATTTACAAGTGGTGAATCCTTGACACTGATCCAGCTCCCTCAGAGCCAGCTCTCAGAGTGAACAAGAAATCTGACACTCTTATTCCTATCTATCAGCCAGGACTCCCTGATTGGACCAAATTGATAGCCCTAATCAGGGATCTCATTGTCTATGTTGTCCACCTGGCTGACATCATTACAATCACTACAAAAACATCCCACGTCCTCTCTATCCAGAACTCTCAGTATTCTCTAAATTTCAATCAGATCCCCCCTCATCCTCCTAAACTCCACTGAGTACAGACCCAGAGTCCTCAACTCTGGTCTGGTCTGAGTTATCGGGAGAGGTTAGACAAGCGAGGACTTTTCTCTTTAGAGCATAGGAGACTGAAGTGGGGGGAGCATTATAGAAGTGTATAAGATGATGAGAGGCATGGATATGGTGAATGCACTCAGTCTTTTTCCCAGGGTTGGGGAATCGAGGACTAGAGGGCATCGGTTGAAGGTTAGAAGGGAAAGAATAATGAGGGGCAACGTTTTTACACAGAGGGTGGTACGCATATGGAATAGGTTGCCAGTGGAAATGGTTGAGGTGGGTACATTAACAACATTTAAGGGGCATTTGGACAAATGCATGGCTAGGAAAGGATGAGAAGGATATTCTAGGAGGCAGCCACACTTCTTAGGGAAGTGTCTTGTGATTTGATCAGTGATTAGGGACAGGAGCATGTGACTCTGGGTGAGGCAGGTAAAGGGACACAGAGTCAGGAGCATCAGTTCTTGAAATTGCCTAATAGGTTTAAGGTTTTCTCAGCTTGTTTGGATGAAAGGCTCCAGGGAGGATGTGCAAACTGACTGTGGTACTGTTATATGGACATCATTGAAGAGGAGGGAATAAGAAGGAATGCAGTGGTTGGAGGGGACTAAGGTAGTGAGTGGGATTGACACTGTTCTCTGCAACACAGAGTTTAAGCTCAGAAGGCAGCCTGGAGTCAAGGTTTGGGATACTGCTCCAGGCTGGAGAAAGAACTTGTAATGGGAAGAGGAGGATCTGTCGGTTGTGGTCAACATTGGTACCAAAGACATAGGTAGAACTAGAAAAGACATTCCACGTATATACGAAATTACATGCTAATTTTCAAAGCAGAACCTCAAAGGTAATCATTTCCACATTACTTCCTCGGCCACATGCAAATTGGCAGTTGATAAAATAAAATTACAGATGTGAATGTACGACTCACAGCCTGGTGGGGAGAAGTGTGTTCCAGTTGGAACACTAGTGCCAGTACTGAGGAAAATGGGACCTGTACCACTGGGACCATCTACATATAAGCCATGGTGGTACTGATTCTCATGCAAGCCACATAACTCAGGAACTCGGTTTGAATGAAACAAGGGGCCAAGGAGGATCAAGCTTGCGTCAATGTAGCAAATCAAGGGACAGTCAAAGCAGGACAGGAAGATACTAATAAGGAAAATGAAGATGAGAATGGCAGGATGGGACAGAGAGGTAAAAACTTAAGACAGTCAAGACGAAATACTACAAAAATAACAAAATAAAATGCAAAAGACTCTATCTAAATCTGAGTGGCATTCATAATAAAACAAATGAACACACTGAAGTGAATAAATATGATCTGATAGACATTACAGGGACATGGTTACAGGATAACAAGGATTAGATATTGAGAGGTATAAAAGATTCAAGAATAGGAAGCTAGGTAATGGCAGAGGGGCACCAGTCCTAATCAAAGATGATATTGGTACAACAGTTAGAGATGATCTTGGTTTGGGAGATCAGTATGTAGAATCTGTTGTGATGGAGATGAGAAACAGCAGGAGAAAGAAATCACTAGAGAGAATGATCTACAGGCCTTTAAATATTAACCTTGATGTAGAAAAAAATATACACAAACAAATATTGGCGCTTGTGATGAAGAGAAAGCAAAAGTTATGAGTTATTTTAGTTTGCATAAAAGCTGGAAGAATCAGGTTGACAATAACAGTCTAGCTGGAGAGTTAATACGATGCTGTCAAAAGAAGTTCTCTCAGCAGCAAATTCTGGAATCAATCAGAGAGCAAGCTATATTAGATTTGGTATTGTGTAATGCACCAAGATTAATTAATGACCTCAGAGAGAAGACACATCTAAGTAGCAGTAACCATAATATGATTGAATTTTAATCCAGTCTGAAAGGGAGAAGAGGGAATCTAAGACTAGTATTTTGAAGTTAAATAAGGGCAACTGAGTAGTACAAAAGCTGGGCTAGCTGAAGTAAACTGAGATATTAGGCTAGAGGATAGATCAATAGAGAAGTTGTAGCAGTCATTTGAAAGCATAGTTCAGAATATTCAGAGTAAATACATTTCTATAATAAAGAAAAATTCCAAAGGGAGGTCTCACCATCTATGGTTAACTAAGAAAATTAAGGATAGCACCAAACATAAGGAAAAAGCATATCATTTTGCAAAAATGGGTGGCAGGTCAGATGACTGGTCAGAATACAAGGAATGGCAGAAAATGACTAAAAGGTAAATCAGGATAAATAAATTAGAGCACGAGAGGAAGCTTGCTAAAAATGTAAAAACAGATAGGGAAAGATACTTTCCTTTATTGGTCAGAGTATTGAGTACAGGAGTTGGGAGGTCATATTGCAGTTGTACAGGACATTGGTTAGGCCACTTTTGGAATATTGCATGCAATTCTGGTCTCCTTCCTATCAGAAGGATGTTGTGAAACTTGAAAAGGTTTAGAAAGGATTTACAAGGATGTTGCCAGGGTTGGAGGATTTGAGCTACAAGGAGAGGCTGAACAGGCTGGGACTGTTTCCCCTGAAATGACAAAGGCTGAGAGGTGACCTTATACAGGTTTATAAAATCATGAGGGGCATGGTTAGGATAAATAGACAAGGCCTTTTCCCTGGGGTGGGGGAGTCCAGAACTAGAGGGCGTAGGTTTAGGGTGAGAGGGAAAAGATACAAAAGAGACTTAAGGCGCAACCTTTTCACGCAGAGGGTGGTACGTGTATGGAATGAGCTGCCAGAGGAAGTGGTGGAGGATGGTACAATTACAACATTTAAAAGGCATCTAGATGGGTATATGAATAGGAAGGGTTTGGAGGGATATGGGCCGGGTGCTGGCAGGTGGGACTAGACTGGGTTGGGATATCTGGTCGGCGTGGACGAATTGGATCGAAGGGTCTGTTTCCATGCTGTACATCTCTATCACTCTATGACTCTAAGATTCTGTGGATATCTATGACAGGAAGAGAATAAGTAAAATAAGTGTTGGTCTTCCAGGAGTGAGAATGGGAAGTTAATAATAAATAATAAAGAAATACTGGATGAAATGAATAAATAATTTTGATCTGACTTCACTATAGAGGATACAAAAGACATCCCAATAATAACTATAAATCAGAAGGTTGAAGGAAGTGAGGAAGTGATTGAAATTACAATCACTAAGGAAGCAGTGCTGAGCAAATTGATGGAGTTGTAGACTGACAAGTCTCTGGGTCCACATGAACTTTATCATAGTATCTTAAAAGAGATGGCTTAGGAGGGAATACATCTGCGGGTATTAGCCTTGCAAAATTTGTTAGATTGTGGAAAAGTTCTATCAGACTAGGAAGTGGCAAATATAACCCCTATTCAAGATGGGAGGGATGTGGAAAAGAGAACACTTTAGGCCAGTTGGCTTTATTGGAATTCTGTCAAGGAGTAACATGCACAGTGGATAAAGGGGAGCCTGTTAATGTACTGTACTTGGATTGTAAGAAGGCATGTGGCAAGATTTCACATAAAAGGTTATTGTATAAAGTGGGACTTCGTGGTGTATTGGTTGGGGGGGGGGGTCACATAATTGCATGAATAGAATATTGGCTAGCTGGCAAAAACATTTTAGATTAGATTATTTACAGTGTGGAAACAGGCCCTTTGGCCCAACAAGTCCACACCGACCCGCCGAAGCACAACTCACCCAGACCCGGGTCTCTGGCGCTGTGAGGCAGCAGTACTAACCAATGTGCCACCATGCCGCCCACAAAGAGAGAGCTAAGAAGAGCCAGGAGGGGACATGAGAAGTCGTTGGCAGATATGATTAGATTAGATTACTTACAGTGTGGAAACAGGCCCTTCGCCCACAATTCCACACTGACCCTCCGAAGAGCAACCCACCCAGACCCATTCCCCTACATTTACCCCTTCACCTAACACTACGGACAATTTAGCATGGCCAATTCACCTGACCTGCACATCTTTGGACTGTGGGAGGAAACCGGAGCAAACCCACGCAGACACAGGGAGAGTGTGCAAACTCCACACAGACAGTTGCCTGAGGCGGGAATTGAACCCGGGTCTCTGGCGCTGTGAGGCAGCAGTGCTAACCACTGTGTCACCGTGCCACCCGGCAGAATGGCAACATGTGACAAGTGGGAACTCACAGATATCTATACTGGGCCCCCAACTTTTAAAAATTTTTATCACTGTTTTAGATGAGAGGATGAAAGACATATTGGGCATCCATGGCAATTGGGGAGTATTCCATCATACTCCTGATTTGTGCCTTGTAGATGGTGAACAGGCCTTTGGGAGATGGAACCTGAGTTACTTGTCACAGAATCCCTAGCCATAATTACTTCATGTGCACATTCTAAACATACACAAAATTGTTGGATTGCTGTTAAAAACTGAACTGGCTTTCTGATGTCCTTGAGGAGAAGGAACCCTGTAGTCCTGCTGTGCAGCCTATGCCTTTAGATGACACCCATCTTATACTAATGTGGGACTCCTGAGCAGTGTGATGTGGAACTGTAAGGCACTCAGTGGCACTGTAATCCAACAGGTCACAGTCATTGACACCTCCTCAGTGTAACTAAAGGAGAAATGCTGGTGTTGTCTACATCAGGAAAGTTAATTTTTAAAAGCTGATCAATCATTGAATCAACAAAACAATTACCTTGCAGAAGATTGCTGAGGACAAGCTATCATTCAGGCAGTGAACACAATTTGTCAGGGGAGAGAATTCATGGAATATAATGCACATATTTTCACCACTGTCTGGATAAAGATGTTTCTGCTGAATCCCCTTCTGGATTTATTTGCAACTATAGCCCCTAGTTTTAGAGTCTACCATACAAGTGCAAACATCAAAGTCAAAAGTAGTAAGACAATAAAGTACCTTGATATACTCCTGGTGATATTGTTCCAATGTTTCAAGCTCAAGAGAGACGTAAGCTACAAAATAAATCAAAGCCATGTGAAAGAAGTTAATTGAGAGAGTTTTAAAAATTCTTTCATGGGATGTGGCATTGCTGGCAAGGTGGAAAATTGTTGTCGCTCCCTTAATGCTTTGAACTGAGTGGCTTGTACAACCATTTCAGAGGGCGGTTTTGAGTCAATCATGTTACTGTGGGTCTGTGGTCACATGCAGGCCAGTTCAGATATGGACAGCAGATTTCCTTCCCTAAACGGCATTAGTAAATCACATAAGTTTTCACAACAATCAATGATTGTTTTATGCTGACCATCTTCATTTTCCATATATTAAATGGATTTACATTCAAATTTGCTACCATAGCGTGGTTTGCATCCAGAACTTTGGCCTGGGTTTCTAGATGACTAGTCCAATGCCATGATCAATATGCCATCATCTTCCCCAAGGTTAATACACAGTGTTGCTTCACACCGATAATAAAAGCTCACTGGTTCTGCTTCCTAAGCTGGGAGAAACCAAACAAATTGGTTGTAGTTCCAATTTTGGCTCAAAAGCAGCAATCTGGCATTCTGTTCAAAGATCCCTGAAATTAAAAATGTCTTGGCAGGAAATAGACCACAAAACTGTTGGACTGCTGTTAAAAACTGAACTGGCTTTCTGATGTCCTTGAGGAGAAGGTCCTGCTGCGCAGTCTATGCCTTCGAGATGCTTGAACTATATCATTGGGGTTGACTCCCGAGCACTGTTAACAGGTCACAGTCATCGACACCTCCTCAGGACAACTAAAATTATGCCCCCATTTCTGCCTGGGGTAAAAAGGCTATCCTCTCTATCTATGCCTCCCATCATCTTGTACATCTCTATCAAGTCACCTGTCATCCTTCTTCGCTCCAATGAGAAAAGCCCTAGCTCCCTCAACCTTTATTCATAAGACATGCCCTCCAGTCCAGGCAGCATCCTGGTAAAACTCCTCTGCACCCTCTCTAAAGCTTCCACATCCTTCCTATAATGTGGCGACCAGAACTGGACACAATATTCCAAGTGTGGACTAACCAGGGCTTTATAGAGCTGCAGCATAACCTCGTGGCTCTTAAACTCAATCCTCCTGCTAATGAAAGTCAACTCACTATACACCTTCTTAACAACCTTATTGACTTGAGTGGCAACTTTGAGGGAATTGTGGACGTGGATCCCAAGAACCCTCTGTTCTTCCACACTGCCAAGAATCCTGCCTTTAACCCTGCAAGCTGCATTCAAATTTGACCTTCCAAAATGAATCACTTCACACTTTTCCAGTTAAACTCCATCTGCCACTTATCAGCCCAGTTCTGCATCCTATCAATGTCCTGTTGCAACCTACAATAGCCCTCCACACTATCCACAATTCCACCAACTTTCATATCATCACCAAAATTACTAACCCACTCTTCCACTTCCTCATCCAAGTCATTTATAAAAATCACAAAAAGCAGAGGTCCCAGAACCGATCCCTGCAGAACACCACTGGTCACCGAGCTCCAGGCTGAATACTTTCTATCTACTACCATCCTCTGTCTGCTATGGGCTAGCCAATTCTGTGTCCAAACAGACAAATTTCCCTGTGTCCAATGCCACGTTACTTTCTGAATGAGCTTACCGTGGGGAGCTTTGTCAAACGCCTTGCTAAAATCCATGCATACTGCATCCACTGCCCTACCTTCATCCAATGTGTTTTGTCACATCCTCAAAGAATTCAATAAGGCTTGTGATGTTTGATCTGCCCCTCACAAAGCTGTGCTGATTATCTCTAATCAAGCTATGCTTTTCCAAATAATCATAAATCCTGTCTCTCTGAATCTCTCCAATAATTTACCCACCTCCAACATTAAGACTGACTGATCTATAATTCCCAGGATTATTCCTATTCCTTTTCTTGAACAAGGGAATATCATTTGGTACCCTCCAATCATCTGGCACTACTCCAGTGGACAGTGATGACATAAAGATCATGGCCAAAGGCTCAATAATCTCTTCCCTCACTTCCTATAGTAACCTTGGGTATATCCCATCCGACCCAGGGGACTTATCTATCCTCATGTTTTTCAAAATTATCAGCACATCTTCCTTCTTAACATCAACCTGTTTCATGCTGTCCTCAGAAACGTCAAGATCCCTCTCACTAGTGAATATTGAAGCAATGTCTGATTTAGATTAGACTAGATTACTTACAGTGTGGAAACAGGCTCTTCAGCCCAATGAGTCCACACCGACCCGCCGAAGCGCAAACCACCCTACACTCCCCTATATTTACCCCTTCATCTAACACTAAGGGCAATTTAGCATGGCCAATCCACCGAACTTGCACATTTTTGGACTGTGGGAGGAAACCGGAGCACACGGAGGAAACCCATGCAGACACGGGGAGAATGTGCAAGATCCACACAGACTGTCACCTGAGGTGGGAATTGAACCCGGGTCTCTGGCGCTGTGAGGCAGCAGTTCTAACCACTGTGCCACCGTGCCGCCCTACCTCCTCTGACTCCAGACACAAGTTCTCTCCACTATCCCTGATCAACCCTACCCTCATTGTGGCCATCTTCATGTTCCTCATATAAGTGTAGAACACCTTGAGGTTTTCCTTTAATCCTATCTACCAAAGCTTTTTCATGCCTCCTTCTAGCTCTCCTAAGTCCATTCTTCAGTTCCTTCCTGGCTACCTTGTAACCCTCTAGAGCCTTGTCTGATTCTTGCATCTTCGACCTTAAGTAAGCTTCTTTCTTCCTCTTGACTAGATGTTCCACATCTCTTGTCATCCAAGGTTCCTTCACCCTACCATCCCTTCTTTGCCTCAGTGGGACAAACCTATCCAACACTCACAGCAAGTGCTGCTTAAATAACCTCCACATTTCTGATGCGCATTTCCCTGAGAATATCTGTTCACAATTTATGTTCCTGCCGAATAGCACTGAATATCCCCCCTCCCCCAATTGGATACGTCCCCATACCGTCTGCTCCTACCCTCTCCATGACTATAGTAAAGGTCAGGGAGTTGTGATCACTATCACCGAAATGCTCCCCTACCGAGAAAACTGACACCTGACCTGGCTCGTTGCTAAATCCAATATGGCCTCCCCTCTAGCTGGCCTATCTACATATTGAATCAGGAATCCTTCCTGCACACCTGACAAAGACTGCTCTATCCAAACTATTTGCACTAAGAAGGTTCTAATCAATATGAAGGAAGTGAAGTCACAGGCAACAACAACCCTGTTACTTCTGCACCTTCCCAGAATCTGCCTGTCAATCTGCTCCTCCATGTCTCTGTTCCTATTGGGGGGCCTGTAGAAAACTCCCAATGAAGTGACTGCTCCGTTCCTGCTTCTGACTTCCACCCATACTGACCCAGGAGACAAATGCTCCTCGACGACCTCCCTTTCTGTGGCTGTGATACTATTCCTGATTAGCAATGCCACTCTTCCTCCTCTTTTACCTCCCACTCTATTCCTTTTGAAAAATCTAAACCCCAAAACATCCAATAACCATTCCTGCCCATGTGATATTCATGTCTCTGCTATCTCGTAGAAGATTGCTGAGGACAAGTTCAATGTTCATTGTCCAGGCAATGAACAGGGATTTGTCAGGGAGAGAATTCAGAATTTTTACAGCACGGAAGGAGGCCATTCTATCCATCAAATATGCACTGGCTCTCTGAATGGATTATTCACTTAACGTCATTCCCCCACCTTCTCCCCATGAACGTGTACATTGTTCTTTTCCAGACAACAGTCCCTTTTGAAAACCTGTAATGCATTTGTTGCCCTGTACTCAGAGGGCAGTGTATTCCACATCCCAGCCACTCATTCGACAAAACACAACTTTTTCTCGTCATGCCACTTTTGCTTGTTTTACCAATTGTTTTAATTCTCTGTCCTCTCATTCTTAATTCTTTCTCAATTGGAAACAGTTTCCCCTGTCCACTCTGTCCTTTTTCCTCCTGATTTCGTACACCTATATTAAATATATTTTATTGAATTCTTCAGATTTAATTCTTGTTAAAGAAAGAATAAATTCACCTTTCTGTAGTCCTTTTCACAGCCTTGGGCAATCCCAAGGTGATTCAAAGCCAATTAAATACTTTTGAAACGGAAATTATGTTGTAATATGGGAAAATAAAGTAGTCAATTCACGCTCAGTAAGCCCCAGGCCACAGGAATGCGATAAATGACCTGATAATATCCAGGAATTATTTAGTTGAGGGATAAATATTGGCCAGTTTACCGTTGAGAAATCCCTTGCACTTCTTCAAAATAACTACTTGGGTTCTCTTATACTGGCCCTATATGGGCTTATGTTTCATCAGAAAGGTGGCAGCTCTGACAGTGCAGCATTACCTCAGTACTGCGCTGGAGAGTCAGCATGGAGAATATGCTGAAGTCTTTGCTGTTGCACTTGTAGACCAAATCTACCAACTGATTATTAACATTATCAATCTCACCTTGCTAACGATATCATTACTAATGAAAATAAAGAACAAAAAGACTGCGGATGCTGAAATCAGAAACAACAGAGATTGAACATAGAACGTAGAACAATACAGCGCAGAACAGGCCCTTCGGCCCTCGATGTTGTGCCAACCTTTGAACTATTCTCAGCCCATCCCCCTACACTATCCCATCATCATCCATGTGCTTATCTAAAGATTGTTTAAATCTCCCTAATGTGGCTGAGTTAACTACATTGGCAGGCAGGGCATTCCACACCCTTACCACTCTCTGAGAAAAGAAGCTGCCTCTGATATCTGTCTTAAATCTATCACCCCTCAATTTGTAGTTATGCCCCTTTGTACAAGCTGACGTCATCATCCTAGGAAAAAGACTTTCACTGTCTACCCTATCTAATCCTCTGATCATCTTGTATGTCTCTATTAAATCCCCTCTTAGCCTTCTTCTTTCCAAGAGTTCAGACCCAAGTCTCTCAGCCTTTCCTCACAAGACCTTCTCTCCAGACCAAGCAACATCCTGGTAAATCTCCTTTGCACCTTTTCCAATGCTTCCACATCCTTCCCGTAATATGGCAACCAGTACACCATACTCCAAATACAGCTGACTAGCGTTTTATACAGGTACAGCATGACACTACGGCTCAGGAACTTAATCCTTCTACCAATGAAACCTAACACACCGTATGCCTTCTTAACAGCACTATCAACCTGGATGGCAACTTTCAGGGATCTATGTACATCCACACTACCAAGAATCTTTCCATTGACCCAGTATTCTGCCTTCCTGTTATTCTTCCCAAAGTGAATCACCTCATATTAATCTGCATTGAACTCCATTTGTCACCTCTCAGCCCAATTCTGCAGTTTATCCAAGTCCCACTGCAACCTGTAACATTCTTCCACACTGTCTACTCTCCACCAACTTTAGTGTCATCTGCAAACTTACTAACCCATCTATCTATGCCTGTGTCTAAGTCATTTATAAAAATGACAAACAGCAGTGGTCCCAAAACAGATCCTTGAGGCACACCAATAGTAACCAGACTCCAGGCTGAATATTTTCCATCAACCACCACTCACTGCCTTCTTTCAGAAAGCTAGTTTCTAATCCAAACTGCTAAATCACCCTCAATTACATGCCTCTACATTTTTTCCATCAGCTTACCATGTGGAACCTTATCAAAGGCTTTACTGAAGTTCATGTATACCACATCAACTGCCTTACCCTCATCCACCTGCTTGGTCACCTTCTCAAAAAAACTCAATTAGGTTTTGTGGGACATGACCTGCCCTTGACGAAACCATGTTGACTATCTGCAATCAAATTGTTGCTTGCTAGATGACCATAAATCCTATCTCTCATAATCCTTTGCAAAATGTTTTCTACAACAAGGCACAGTGGTTAGCAGTGCTGCCTCACAGCGCCAGGGACCCAGGTTTGATTCCCGCCTCGGGTGACTGTCTGTGTGGGTTTCCTCCGGGTGTTCCAGTTTCTTCCCACAATCCAAAGATGCGCAGATCAGGTGAATTGGTCATGTTAAATTGCCCATGGTGTTAGGTGCATTATTCAAGGGTAAATGTAGGGGAATTGGCCTGGGTGGGTTACTTTTTGCAGGGTCAGTGTGGACTTGTTTGTCGAATGACCTGTTTCCACACTGTAGGGAATCTAATCAAACAGATGTAAGGCTCACTGGTCTATTGCTGGAAAAGCTCTGCAGGTCTGGCAGCATTTGTGAACAGAAATCAGAATTAAAGTTCCAGGTTGAGTGACCCTTCCTCAGAACTGATGGTAGCTAGGAAAATGTCTATTTATATGCAGAATAGGATGGGGGGAGGTAGTGAGGAGTAAACAATAGGTGAGATAGAGACCAAAGAAACAGAACAAAGAAGTGGATAATAGTCTGGCTGGGAGGGTGAATAGCTGTTAATGGAGACTTTTAGAGGCTAACTATAGGTTAGACCCTCCTCCCACCCTGTCTTCTCCATAAAAACCACCATTTTCCTACCTACCATCAGTTCTGAGGAAGGGTCACTTGACCTGAAACATTAACTTTGATTTCCCTTCACAGAGGCTGCCAGGCCTGCTGAACTTTTTGATTAATTTCTGTTTTTGTTATTGATAATGAAAATAAACTTTGACACATGTTTGATACTGGCCTTTCACCAATGGGGCGTTGCTGTTTGTGGGATCTTGCTGTGACATGTTTCCTACAGCACAACAGTAATGGAACTTCCACTGCACCTTATTTGCTGTGAATCATTTTAGGGTAGACCAAGACATAGGAGTAGAAATTAGGCAATTCAGCCCATTGAGTCTGCTCCACAATTCAATCATGTCTGACAAGTTTCTCAACCCCATTCACCTGCTTTGTCCCTGTAACCCTTGCTCCCCTTGATATTCAAGAACTTATCTCAGTCTTAAATTTACACAATGACCTGGCCCCCCACAGCTGTCTGTGGCAATGAATTCCATAGATTCACCACACTCTGACTGAAGATGTTTCTCCTTATCTCCATTCTAAAAGGTCATCCCTTTATTCCAAGGCTGTGCCCTCAGGCCCTGGTCTCCCCTACCATAGAGTCATAGAGATGTACAGCATGGAAACAGACCCTTCGGTCCAACCCGACCATGCCGACCAGATATCCCAACCCAATCGAGTCCCACCTGCCAGCACCCGGCCCATATCCCTCCAAACCCTTCCTATTCATATACCCATCCAAATGCCTCTTAAATGTTGCAAACTTCCACTCTGTCCAGGCCATTCAGTATTCTGTGTGTTTCAATTAGATCCCCCCTCATCCTTCTAAATTCCAACGAGTATAAACCCAGGGTCCTCAAACAGTCCTCATATGTTAAGCTTTTCATTCCTGGGGCCATTCTCATGAACCTCCTCTTGACACGGTTCAGGGCCAGTACATCCTTCCTGAGATATGAGGCCCAAAACTGCGCACAATACTCCAAATGTGGGCTAACCAGAGCCTTATAGAGCCTCAGAATTACATCCCTGCTTTTATATTCAAGTCCTCTCAAAATAACTGCCATCATTGCATTTGCCTTCCTAACTACTTGACTTAACTTGCAAGTTTACCTTGACAGAATCCTATCCTAGAACTCCCAAGTCTCCTTGCATTTCAGACTTTAGAAAATAGCCCATGCCTCTATTCTTCCGACCAAAGTGCATGACCTCATACTTTCCCACATTGTACGCCATCTGTCACTTCTTTGCCCACTCTCCTAACTTGTCCAACTCCTTCTGCAGCCTCTCACCTCCTCACTGCTACATGTCCCTCTATCTATCTTTGTATCATCTGCAAACCTATCCAGAATGTCTTCATCTGGATTGTTAATGCATAAAGTAAAAAGTTGTGGTCCCTACACTGAGCCTTGTGGAATACCACTTGTCACCAGCTGCCATCCTGAGAAGGATCCTTTTATCCCCACTCTCTGCTTTCTGCCAGACAGCCAAGCTTCTATCCATGCTAGCACCTTACCTCTAACACCATGGGCCCTCACCTTACTCAGTAGTTTCCTGTGAGGCACCTTGTCAAAGGTCTTCTTGAAGTCCAGGTAGATAACATCCATTGGCTCTCCTTGAACTAACCTGCTCATTACTTGGATCCATAGAGTCCTAGAGATGTACAGCATGGAAACAGACCCTTCAGTCCAACTCATCCATGCCGACCAGATATCCCAACCCAATCTAGCCCCACCTGCCAGCACCCGGCCCATATCCCTCCAAACCCTTCCTATTCATATACCCATCCAAATACCTTTTAAAAGTTGCAATTGTATTAGCCTCCTCCACTTCCTCTGGCAGCTTATTCCATACACATACCACCCTCTGTGTGAAAAAGTTGCCCCTTAGGTCTCTTTTATATCTTTCCCATCTCACCCTCAATCTATGCCGTCTAGTTCTGAACTCCCATACCCCAGGAAAAAAAGACTGTCTGTTTATCCTATCCACGTCCTTCATGATTTTATAAACCTCTGTAAGGTCACCCCTCAGCCTCCGACGCTCCAGGGAAAACAGCCCCAGCCTGTTCAGCCTCTCCCGATATGTCAAATCCTCCAACCCTGGCAACGTCCTTGTAAATCTTTTCTGAACCCTTTCAAGTTTCACAACATCTTTCTGATAGGAAGGAGACCAGAATTGCACGCAATATTCCAACAGTGGCCTAACCAATATCCTGTACAGCCGCAGCATGACCTCCCAACTCCTGTACTCAATACTCTGACCAATAAAGGAAAGCATACCAAATGCCTTCTTCACTATCCTATCTACCTGCGACTCCACTTTCAAGGAATTATGAACCTGCACTCCAAGGTCTCTTTGTTCAGCAACACTCCCTAGGACCTTACCATTAAGTATATAAGTCCTGCTAAGATTTAATCTCCCAAAATGCAGCACCTTGCATTTATCTGAATTAAACTCCATCTGCCACTTCTCAGCCCATTGGCCCATCTGGTCAAGATCCTGAGTTAATCTGAGGTAACCCTCTTCACTGTCCACTACACCTCCAATTTTGGTGCCATCTGCAAACTTACTAACTGTACCTCTTTTGCTCGCATCCAAATCATTTATATAAATGATGAAAAGCAGTGGACCCAGCACCGATCCTTGTGGCACTCCACTGGTCACAGGCCTTCAGTTTGAAAAACTACCCTCCACCACCACACTCTGTCTTCTGCCTTTGAGCTAGTTCTGTATCCAAATGGCTAGTTCTCCCTGTATTCCGTGAGATCTAACCTTGCTAACCGGTCTCTCATGGAGAATCTTGTCGATCAGATCAATCAGATCTGCCTCTCTGCCCTCATCAATCCTCTTTGTTATTTCTTCAAAAATCTCAATCTCCTCAATGGATTCTAGCAGATTTGACAGGCATGAATTCCCCTTGATGAAACCATGCTGATTTTGCCCTGTTTTACCGTGCACTTGCAAACATTCAGAAGTCTCAACCTTCACAATGGATTCCAGGATCTTACCCACAATCGAGGTTAGGCTAATCGGTCTGTAATTTTCCATGTTTTGCCTTACTCCATTTTTAAACAAGGGTGTCAGGTTAGTGATTTTCCAGTCCTCTAGGACCCTTCCTGATTCTAGCGATTCCTGGAAGATTACCACTAATGCCTCCGCTATGTCTTCAGCTATCTCCCTTAGAACTCTGAGGTGTAGTCCATCTGGTCAAGGTCATTTATCCACCTTCAGGCCATTCAGCTTTTCTCACGCTTTCTTCTTGGTCATGGCCACCATACTCAGCTCTGCCTCCTCACTTTCTTGAATCTTTGAGATATTATTTGTGTCTTCCACCGTGAAGACTGACATGAAGTAATTATTCAGTTCCTCAGCTATTTCCTTGTTCCTACTACTATCTATCCTGCATCATTTTGGGTGGCACGGTGGCACAGTGGTTAGTACTGCTGCCTCACAGCGCCAGAGACCCAGGTTCAATTCCCGGCAACTGTCTGTGTGGAGTTTGCACATTCTCCCCGTGTCTGCGTGGATTTCCTCCGGGTGCTCCAGTTTCCTCCCACAGTCCACAAATGTGCAGGTTAGGTGAACTGGCTATGTTAAATTGCCCGTAGTGTTAGGTGAAGGGGTAAGTGTAGGGGAATGGATCTGGGTGAGTTGCTCTTCGGAGGGTCGGTGTGGACTTGCTGGGCTGAAGGGCCTGTTTCCACACTGTAAGTAATCTAAGTATTTTCCAGTGGCCCAATGTCCATTTTTGCCTCTCTTCTACCCTCTAAAGAAACCCTTAGAGTCTTCCTTGATATTACTAGCTAGTTTACCCTCGTATTTAATCTTCTCCCTCCTTATTTCTTTTTTCATTGGTCTTTGTAGGCTTTGTAATCCTCTGGTTTCCCACTGCCCTTCATCATATTATATGCTTTCTCTTTTGCTGTTATGCTATCCCTGACTTCCCTAGTCAGCCACGGTTGCCTCATCATCCCTGTACAATGATTCTTTTTCTCTAGGATGAATCTCTGCCGTGTCTCCTGAATTACTCCCAGAAAGTCCTGCAATTGCTGTTCCACTGTCTTTCCTGCTAGGTTCCTCTCCCAGTCAATTCTGCCCAGCTCCTCCCTCATGCCTTTATTCAGCTATAATATATTACCTCCAATTCTATCTTCTCCCTCTCAAATTGCAGTGTAAGTTCAATCATGTTATGATCACTGCCTCCTAAGGGTTCCTTCACCTTAAGCTCCCTTATCAAGTCTGCCTCACTGCACAACACTAAATCCAGGGAACTGCCTGTTCCCTAGTGGGCTCCACCACAAGCTGCTCCAAAAGGCCATCTTGTAGTCATTCCACAAATTCCTTTTCTTGCATTCCATGACCAACCTGATTTTCACAGTCCAACTGGATATTGAAATCCCTCCTGATCACAGTAACTTTACCTTTCTCACACATCTCTTCTATTTGCGGATGTATCTTGCACCCCAGCTCCTGACTACAATTTGGAGGCCTGTAAATAACCCCAACTATGTTTTTTTTTTACTTTTGCAGTTCCTCAATTCTACCCACACAGATTCTATACCATCTGACTATGGTTCATTTCTTACTATTGATTTAATTTTAATTGATTTAATTACTAATAAGGCAACCCCAATCCCTCTGCCCACCTGCCTATCTTTACAATAGGATGTATATCCTTGAATATTCAGCTCCCAGTCCTGATCCTCTTGCAGCCAGGTCTCTGTGATACCCACCATGTCATACCTGCCTATTTCGATCTGGGCCACAAGCTCATTTACCTTATTCCCTATACTGCCTGCATTCAGATAGAATACCTTCAACCCTGTATCAATTGTCCCTCTGCTCATTGTCATCTGTTTGTCCAGTGTGCTTGAAGTTTGATTGCTAACCCTTTCCATACATTGTCCTATTTGTATGTGTGCTGGTGATTTTAATAACCTCTCCTGAGTTCTGCACTCTTGCCTCCTCCTCTAGGGTACCCTGAGGCTCTGAAAAGTTCTACTAAGTTCTACATTGGATAAACATATGGAACATATGGATGAAAATGGAACAGTGTTGGATAGATATGCTTCAGATTGGTTCCACAGGTCAGCACAACATTGAGGGCCAAATGACCTGTACTGTGCCGTAATGTTCCATGGTCAATGTTCTCAAAATGTAAGGCGTCCTTTCTTTGATAGAGATCTGAATCAGGATTCTGCAACACTGGATTTGCAAATAATGGCTCTGGGAGAAGCAGGCTTTATTTTAGTCTTCGAGATCCCACAGTTTCTCCCAGTGTAGCAACATGGTTACAACACACCAAGTATGTAAATGCATTGGAAGCAGCTCAGAAGAGTTTACTAGACTGATGCCTGGAATGAGGGAGTTGTCTTATGAGGAAAGGCTTTACAAGCTGGGTTTGTTTCCACTGGGGTTTAGAAAAGGGTGGGATGGCTTGATTGAAGTGTATAAGATCGTGAATGGTTTTGACAAGGTAGATGTGGAAACAATGTTTTCTGTCGTGGGTCAGTCCAGAACTAGGGGCCACTGTTTCCAAAATAGAAGTAACTCTTTCAGGTCAGAGGGTTGTGCAACTTTGGAACTGCCTGGCTCAGAAGGTGGTGTCACTGAATATTTTGGTGGCAAAAAACAGATTGTGTTTTTATTCATTAATGGATGTGGACATCTCCAGCACTTATGGCCTGTCTCTAATTGCCACTCGACCTGGCTGGCTTTCTCGGGTCATTTCAGAGGGCAGTTAAGATCCAACCCACATCGTTCTAGGTCTGCTGTCCAATATGTAAGGACAGCAGATTTCCTTCCCTAAAGGCCATTAGAAAACCAGATGGTTACGTTACAACAATAAATTTAACACATTTGAAACAAAGACACCAGCCTGTGTCTCTAAATGACTGGTCCAGTTACAGTACCACTACCCCATCACCTCCCTTCTTGTTAGGCAAGGGAGTCAAGAGTCATTGGGTATGATGGGAATCTAGAATCCAAAATACAAACTGATTAACCATGATGATATTGAATGGTGGAGCTAGCTCCAGGTCTACTTCTGCTCTTCCTTCATAAGCTTGTGTCATGTGGTTCTGCACCAAACCAGTCAGAACAGTATTCTTGGTCTGTATTGATCTCAGCCAGGGTACTATCAGTTGGCACTAACTCTGAGTCACAGGAAAATAATGAACCAGGATTTCTGCTCCTGAGTATTATCCAGTGAGCGTTTGGTAACAGACACGTTATTTTTCAGAATCTGACTTGTGCATTACTAACATCAACTGGAAGTTACTGTATAATAATTGGTGCCACTGAATCATAGCACTATGGAGTCAAATGGCCTCCTGACTTCTCCAGACTAAACTAGCACATAAATAACTGTTAGAATGAAGATGGTTTCCCAATGCTAATGGAAGTGCAATGTTTACAGGAGAGGAGAAGGAAAATTAGGAAAGAAAGACAGTTGAGCTGAGTTATAAATTCAGGCATGCAATAGTGACTTACCTGAGATAGATGTTCCACATGGGATAGAGTCAATGGTTCCATGGCTGTTGGCATGAATATTAAGACATGGGAAACTATGATACAGGATAGGTTGTATGGTGACAGTAAATTCACCAATCTCTTTCCCTGTATCAGAAACCGTCATCAGGGAGTCTGTGAAGTAAATATTGTTGAATTCCTCGGGCACTGAAACACACAATTCATCAGCAGTGTTATTAAAAATAGTCAAAACAGTGCTCTTCTCCTCAGGGGCATCGGAATTGAATTTCAAGCCCCTGAGTGAGACAACGGCATATTCCATTTATGTGGGAAAATACAACAAACAATTGAGGGAGCTGGAAATCTGAAACAAACACAGCAAATGCTCGAGAAACTCAGCAGTCTGGTAAAACCTGTGGAGAGAAAATAGAGTAAATGTTTTGAGACCAGTGACCCTTCTTCAGAGCTGTTCTTTAGTCAAAGAGTCATAGAGGTGTACAGCACAGAAACAGACCCTTCGGTCCAACTCATCCATCCTGACCAGATATCCTAAATTAATCTAGTCCCATTTGTAAGAACGTGGCCCATATCACTCTAAACCTTTCCTACTTATATACCCATGCAGATGATTTTTAAATGTTATAATTGTACCAGCCTCCTCCACTTCCTCTGGCAGCTCATTGCATACATGTACCACTCTCTGCATGAAAACGTTGTCGCTTTGGTACCTTTTAAATCTTTCCCCTCTCACCCTTAACCCTTCCCCTCTAATTCTGACTCCCCCAATCCAAGGAAAATTTCTTGTCTATTTACCCTATCCTTGTCCCCATGATGTTAAAAACCATTATAAAGTCACCTTTCAGCCTCTGACACTCCAGGGAAAACAGTCCCAGCCTATTCAGCCTTTCCCTGTAGTTCAAACCCTCCAACCCTGGCAACACCCTTGTAAATCTTTTCTGAACCCTTTCAAGGTTCACAATATCCTTCCTATAGGATGGAGACCAGAATTGCACACAATATTCCAAAAGTCCTGTACAATGTCCTGTACAGCCACAACATGACCTCCAACTCCTATACTCAATACTCTGACCAATAAAGGAAAGCACATCAAACACCTTCTTCACTATCCTATCTACCTGCGACTCCACTTTTAAGAAACTATGAACCTGCACTCCAAGGTCTCTTTGTTCAGTAGCAGAAGCAGAACCAAATAAATTCCAGAAGAACAGCACAGCAGCACTTCACAGGAGGCTCCAAAGTGCTGAAAATGTTACCTAGACAGGAGACAAAATGTCTGCAAATCAACTTCCATTAAACTCCATCTCCCACTCCTCAGTCCATTGGCCCATCTGATCAAGATACTGTTGTACTTTGCAGTAAACTTCTTCGCTGTCCACTACACTTCCAATTTAGGTTTCATCTGCAAACTTAATGACTATGCCGACTATGTTCACATCCAAATCATTTATATAAATGACAAAAAGCAATGGACCCAGCACCGATCCTTGTGACACACTGCTGGCCTCCAGTCTGAAAATCAACCCTCCACCACCACCCTCTGTCTTCTACCTTTGAACCAGTTCTGTATCCAAATGGTTAGTTCTCCCTGTATTGCATGTGATCTAATTTTATAACCAGGCCCACATGAGGAACCTTGTCGAACGCCTTACTGAAGTCCATATAGATCACATCCACCGTTCTGCCCTCATCAATCCCATTCGGTATTTCTTCAAAAATCTCAACCAAGTTTGTGAGACGTGATTTCCCACTCACAGAGCCATGCTGACTATCCCTAATCAGTTCTTGCCTTTCCAAATGCATGCAAATCCTGTCCCTCTGGATTCCTTCCAACAACGTCCCACCACCAACATCAGGCTCACTGGTCTGTAGTTCCCTGGCTTTTCCTTACCACCTTTCTTAGATAGTGGTACCACGTTAGCCAACCTCCAGTCTTCTGGCACCTCTCCTCAGACTGTCAATGATGCAAATGTCTCAGCAAGGGGTCTAGCAATCACTTTCCTTGCTTCCCACAGATTTCTAGAGTACACCTGATCGGGTCCAAGACATCCAGCACCTCCTCCTCTGTAATATGGACATTTTTTTCATCTATTTCCCCACATTCTATATCTTCCATATCCTTCTCCACAGTAAACACTGATACAAAATACTTGTTTCGTATCTCCCCCATCTCCTGCGGTTCCACACAGAGGCTTCCTTGCTGATCTTTGAGGAACCTATTGTCTCCCTAGTTATTATTTTGTCTTTAATGTATTTATAAAATCCTTTTGGATTCTCCTCCACCCTATTTGCCAAAGCTATTTCATGTCCCCTTTTCACCCTCTTCACTGGACTCAAATTGTTAACTCTATTTTCTCTCCACAGTTGTTGCCAGACCTACTGATTTTCTCTAGCAAATTCCTGTTTCAGATCTCCAGCAACCACACTTCTTTGTTTAATAAAAAAGATAGTTTTCACAGACTAAATACCAAGTTGTGCTTCACCTGCACTTGGAATGTATAATTAGGACAAGCCTTACTCTTTATCTAACCCTATGCTGTCACTCTTCTGGTATTTGATGAGGTAGCTTTACTCTGTATCTAATCTCATACTGTCCCTGTCCTGAAGTGTGTAATGCAAACAGTGTAGAGAGAGTAGAGGGGGATCCAATGTATGCTGTACCTATCCTGGGAATGTTTGGTGGGGACAGTGCAGAGGTTCTTTACTTTCAGTTTAAAAGAGTAGAGAAGGCCTTACACTGTATCCAACCCCATGTCGTACATGTCTTGGGAATGGCTGATGGGGACAGAAGAGGTGGCTTTACTCTGTATCTCACTCTATTCTGTACCTGTGCTGGGAGTGTTTTTGTGAAGATAGTGTCGAGAGAGTTACATTCTACATCTAACTCCATGCTGTACGGGTCCTGTGAGTGTTTGTTTGGGATGGTGTTGAGTGAGCTTTACTGTATATCTAATCCCATGATGTACCTGTCCAGAGGATGTTTTATTGGACTGTGTTGAAGAAGCCTTACTTTTAGTTTAAAAGAGTAGAAAGAGCTTCATTCTATATCTAATCCCATGCTGAATCGCTCCTATTAGCGTTTGAAGGGCACACTGGAGGGACTTTACTTTCAATTTAAAAGAGGAACTTTACTCTACATTTGCCCCCATACCATACCTTCCATGGGAGTATTTGATAGGGACAGTATAGTGGAAGCTTAATTTTCACTTTAAAGGCATATGAAGCTTTACTCTGCACTTAAACTCCATGAAATAGCTGCACTGGAAGTGTTTGATCGGGCAGTGTACAAAGGGTCAACCATATTCCTCTGGAATCGGACCAGACCAGATAAGATCGGCAGACTTCCTTCCCTAAAGGACATTTGTGATCCAGATGTTTTTAAAGAAATAATCAACAATAGTTACAAGGTCACCAATAGGCTAGCTTTTTAATCCAGAATTTTTTTTTCGTTAATTCAAATTTCACTATCAACCATGGTGGGATTCAACTGATGTCCCAAGAACATCTGGATTGCTAATCCAGTGACATTATCACTACAGTACCACTGACCAAAATGTTCTGCTTTGTGTACATAGGACAAAAGTGGGCAATTTTCCAACCAATTGTCAGGTTTATGTTAATGTTGTGTCTTTACTGGAACATCTTGGCTCGGGGCATGGCTTGTTCTGGAGCACATATTTTCAGTGATACTGCCAGGTTATTGTCAGTGCCCATAGCCTTTGGTTTACATTAGGATCAGATTCAGCTCTGGAAATCAAACACTTACCAAGTGAAGCCAGGAAATGAATAGCTTCTTGATTGGCTGTTGGCAAAGGCTCTAGTAGTCCTGAAGGTTGTGAGACGGTCTCCGGAGTTGTCAACGCTCCAGGCGTACCCGGAGATTCAATATGATTCAGCTCATTCGGGGAGGTATTCAGGTCTGAGTTTCCGAGCTGTCCCAAGGGTGGTGATATTCCTGAGGATAATGCCTCAGTGGCCAATTCTCTTGAGGAATCTGGGAATTCTGATGTTGACATCGCGCAGTGTGCTTCCCTACAAAACAAAATGAAAACCTCAGGAGGATGAAGGCACATGTCTGACTTGTCTAGCTAAATTAAGCAATTAAATCTTAAACTCTCATGAAAGCATTATTGCATGTCTCTCCATCCCTGAAAAGGACACGTGCCCTTCACACTTGCTCTCCTTTGTAGAAGGCACTGTTAAACACTAGGCTCTGTATCTACAGTAATTCACTATTGCCCACCTGCTCACCAGAATGAAACAAGTATGCTTTTTAAAAATTTGTTTCTGGAATGAGGCTAAAAGGATTAAAAACAAATTGCACAGACTAGGTTTGTAATTGTTTTGTGTATTCATTCCCAGAATGCAGGCTTTGCTGGCTGGGCCAGTGTTTATTGCCCATCCTAATTGACCTTGAGAAGGAGTGCTGAGCTGATGTCTTGAACTACTCAGTCCATTGCATAGTGCTGTTGGGAAGGGTGTTCCAGGATTTTAAACTAGTGGCAATGAAGATATGGCAATACAGTTCCAAGTCAGGATAGTGTACGACATGGATGGTAACTTGCAGGTGGTGATGTTTCCACATTTTGCTGCCCTTGTCCTTCTATGTGATAGAGGTGCAAGTTTGAAAGGTGCTGTCGAATGAAGATTGGTGGGTTAATCTTATAGATCAGGACTTCTCAAAGTGGGGACCGTGAATTCACATGGAGTCACAAGCTCCATGGCAGCAATGAATGCCATTGACCCTCTGCTCTCCCATGTTCTCTTACTTACCCACCCTCCCCTCAAGTTGCAACAATTTTCATGACTTGAAATAGGGTCCAGTGAGGAAGAGTTGGGAATCATTGTTATTAATCATACACACTGCTGTCTTCGTGCATTGGTGGTGTAAGGAGTGTATGTTAAGATGATGGATTGAGGGCTAATCAAGTGGGACACTTTGTTCCAGCTGGTACTGAGCCTCATGAGTATTGTTAAAGTTGTACTCATCCAGGCAACTGAGGAGTGTTCCATCATACACCTGTCAGACTTGGGGTTTCAGGAACTGAATCACTTGCTACAGAATTCCAAGCCTCTGGTCTGCTCTTGCAGCTCCTATATTAGCGTTTACATGGCTGGTCTGGTTTAATTTCTTGTTAAGATACTGATGCTCGGAGATACAATTGACTGAATGTCAAGGATGCAAAGGTTAGATTTTCTCTTGTTGGAAATGGTTATTGTGGCACTTGTGTGACATGCATCTTATGTGCCATTTATCAGGCTGGATGTTTTCCAGGTCTTGCTATATATGAATACAGATGATTTCAGTAGCTGAGGAATCTCAAATTTTGCTGAACATTGTGCAATGACCAATGGACATCCCTACTTCTGACCTTTTTGATAGATAGAAGGTTATTGATGAAGCAACTGATGATTGTTGACCTCAAACATGATCCTGACAATTTCCTGCAGTGATGATTGAATCCCCAAACACCACAACCATCTTCACTCGTAAAACTCCAACGAGTGGAGAACTTTTGTTCTAGTTTCCAGTGATGGCACTTTTGCTCGGGCTCCTTGATGCCATATTCAGTCAAATGTTTCATTGATGACAAGGGCAGTCACTGCCATCTTACCTCTGGACATCAGCTCTTTTGTCCACGCTTGGAAGGTGGAAGGTTTAATTGTCTACCACTATGCATGACTCAATGTGGTACAGTTGGCAGACCTTTGAGCTAATCCCATTGTTTGTGGGATTGTTTTTCCCTTGTCTATTACATGCTGCTCCCACTGTTTGGCATGCATGTAGTGCATGAAGGTTGTAGCTTCACCAGGTTGACACCTCATTTTTAATTTCAACTCCCCCTCCCACTCTGCCGAAGACATGGAGGTCCTGGGCCTCCTTCACCGCCGCTCCCTCACCACCAGATGCCTGGAGGAAGAACGCCTCATCTTCCGCCTCGGAACACTTCAACCCCAGGGCATCAATGTGGACTTCAACAGCTTCCTCATTTCCCCTTCCCCCACCTCATCCTAGTTTCAAACTTCCAGCTCAGTTACTGTCTCCTTGACTTGTCCTACCTGCCTATCTTCTTTTCCACCTATCCATTCCACCCTCTCCTCCTTGACCTATCACCTTCATCTCCTCCCCCACTCACCCATTGTACTCTATGCTACTCTCTCCCCACCCCCACCCTCCTCTAGCTTATCTCTCCATGCTTCAGGCTCACTGCCTTTATTCCTGATGAAGGGCTTTTGCCTGAAACGTCGATTTCGCTGCTCGTTGGATGCTGCCTGAACTGCTGTGCTCTTCCAGCATTACCAATCCAGTATTTGGTTTTCAGCATCTGCAGTCATTGTTTTTACCTCATTTTTAAGTTTGCCTGGTGCTGGTCCCTTCTGCACTGTTTGTTGAATCAAAGTTGCTCCCCTGGTTTGTTGGTAATGGAACACAGATGCATCTATGACAGGTAGATGATTAGGACAAGGTTAAATACGTTTTTCCCTCTTATTGTTTCCCCACCTGCTGCAGACTCAGTATATCAGTTATATCCTTTATGACTCTGCCAGAGTATTTAATACCAGTGTTACTGAGCCATTCTTCATCACTGGCATTCAGGTTTCTCACTCAGAGTACACTCTGTGCATCTTTCAAAGCATTCTCCAAATTGTGCTCAGTATGGAGAAGAACTAAATCAGCAGCAGTGGATGGTAATCAGCTCTCTTGCCCTGATGCTATAAGACTTCACGGCACCTGCAGCCAATGTTGAGGAGTGCCAGGGAAACTCCTTCCTAACTATATGCTACTGTGCTGCAATCTCTGCCCAATCTGTACTGTTGATGAACCCAAGATGTTTGAAATAAGCACTTTGTCGAGTTGACAGGGCTGTACTGACGTTTTGGTTTTATTGTTTACTGTCGTTACTCTTGCAGTTTGATTCCACTGGGTGCTGGATTAGTGGTGTTGGAAGAGCACAGCAGTTCAGGCAGCATCCGAGGAGCAGGAGAATCGACGTTTCGGGCATGAGCCCTTCTTCAGGAATGGCTCCTGAAGAAGGGCTCATGCCCGAAACGTCGATTCTCCTGCTCCTTGGATGCTGCCTGACCTGCTGCGCTTTTCCAGCAACACATTTTCAGCTCTGATCTCCAGCATCTGCAGTCCTCACTTTCTCCTAGAGGTTTCTTGGATCCAATTTTACCAATTTGGACTCAAAATGGGGGAGGGTCAAGTACAAATACAAATGGGCCAGCTGACACAGACATGACCCTCCACCGCCAAAGGTGAGGGTCAAATGGTCCAAAGAAGACCTCTCCTATCCCAAAAAGGGGAGGCTTAAAGACCTGGGAGCAACTGGAATGGCTGCAAAGGGAAAAGGAACAGTGACAGAGGGAGAGAGAGAGAGACCAGCTTTTGGTGCTGCATTCACTGAACTAAGTGTGAACTCTTTGTGGTCTGGTTTGAAAAACCTTTGTTCATTGCCAGTTAAATGTTGTGTAATATTTGTGTTTTTATTCCCTCGAGCTCGTGATCTGGGAATACTTTGAACTTTATTTATATTTGGGGAATGTATTGTAAATTGAAAGTGTGATGTATCAGTATGGAACATGCATGGTTAATGTAATGCCCTTTAGATTACATTCCCTACAGTATAGAAACAGGCCCTTCAGCCCAACAAGTCCACGCCGCCCCTCTGAAGAGTAACCCACCCAGACCCTATATTTACCCCTGACTAATACACCTAACATTATGGACAATTTAGCATGGCCCATCTTTGGATTGTAGGAGGAAACCCCACGCAGACACGAGGAGAATATGTAAACTCCACACAGTCAGTCATCTGAGGCTGGAATTGAACCCAGGACCCTGGTGCTGTGAGGCAGCAGTGTTAACCACTGAGCCACCATGCTGCCCCGTGCTTATGCAAGTCAAAAAGTCTGCAACAAAATGTTGCTTTAAAAATTGGGTCATAAAGCTTGGTAAAACATTATCTCTTGGAATTGGAAATTATCATGTTTGGAATTTCATTTTCTGGCCAGAGTTAAATTCCAAACATTGTTTTAACGCATGAGTAAATCTGTAATTCAGGAAGACAAGATTTGCTCATTGTAATTGGAATTTTAGAAATGCAATTCTCTTTAAATAAAATTCTGATGAAACTGATATCAAGGAGTTTTAAAAAGGAGAGTATAATCTAACAAAGGAGGTGGGCTTTCCCTTTGTCAATTATAACACACATTTCTATATAGGAGGAAGAGAGATGGTTGACATAATTATATCCAGGAGTTTTCAATCCACCCCTTAAACCACTACTAATTAACCTATTCTGCTTGAAGTGGAATGGGTGGATGTTGTTTTGTTTTTCAGTGAGTGAAAGATACTGAAGGCTTTCACAGATGGCTATGAACTTCTGAACCTGTCTGCAGACTTGCAACACAGTATGGATGAAGCACCCTCAACCCATCAAACCACTTGGTAAAAACAATGACTGCAGATGCTGGAAACCAGATTCTGGATTAGTGGTGCTGGAAGAGCACAGCAGTTCAGGCAGCATCCAAGGAGCTTCGAAATCGACGTTTCGGGCAAAAGCCCTGCATCAGGAATACAGGAAGTGAGCCTGAAGCGTGGAGAGATAAGCTAGAGGAGGGTGGGTGTGGGGAGAAAGTAGCATAGAGTACAATGGGTGAGTGGGAGAGGGGATGAAGGTGATAGGTCAGGGAGGAGAGGGTGGAGTGGATAGGTGGAAAAGGAGATAGGCAGGAAGGACAAGTCTGGACAAGTCATGGGGACAGTGCTGAGCTGGAAGTTTCAAACTAGGGTGAGGTGGGGGGAAGGGGAAATGAGGAAACTGTTGAAGTCCACATTGATGCCCTGGGGTTGAAGCGTTCAGAGGTGGAAGATGAGGCGTTCTTCCTCCAGGCGTCTGGTGGTGAGGAAGTGGCGGTGAAGGAGGCCCAGGACTCCCCCTCCCACTCTGCCGAGGACATGGAGGTCCTGGGCCTCCTTCACCGCCGCTCCCTCACCACCAGACCACCACGAAGAACATGCTCTGGTCTATTTGCTTGCTCTCTTAGCTCTCAGTCACTTTGAGCCTACCTGGACGATCACAGCCCCATGTCTTCACGTGCATCATGTTACATAATAGCCTACTTCGTGATACTGAATAAAAACATATAAATGATGAGCAGGTACAGGTCACTAGTCCCTTGAGCTTGCTGCACTATTCATTAATGGTGCTCCACATTCTTGCCTATCCCTGATAACCTTTCACCCTCTTGCTTTCAAGAATCTACCTTTCTCTGCCTTCAACATATTCAAAGGTGCTGCTTCCAGCACCTTTTCAGGAAGAGATTTCCACAGACTCACTCTGAGAGAAAAGGTTCTCCTCACCTCTGTCTTAAATAGGTAACCCCTGAATTTTAAACCGTGACCTCTCCTGTCAGATTCTCCCACAAGAGGGAGCTCCTTCATCACATCTCAACTAAAACAAAGAACTGTGGGTGCTGGAGATCTGAAACAAAAATAAAACTTGCTGGAGAAACTCAGCAGATCTGGCAGTGTTTGTAGGGAGAAAACTGTTAACGTGCCCAGTCCAGTGACTATTCATCGAGCTTTGATGATGAGTCACCACATTCAAAAAACCAACTCTGTTTTCTCCCTACAGATGCTGCCAGACCTGATGAATTTCTCCAGCAATTTCAGTTGTCCATATTTACTCTGTCAGTGATCGCCAATACCAGTGCCCCTCAAGGCTGCATACTTAGCCTCTTACTGTGCTCCTTATGGACTCATGACTGTGTGGCCACATTCTGCTCTAACGCTATTAAAAGTTTGCTGATGACGCTACCGTGGTGAACATAGACCATAGAACAGTACAGGCCTTTTGGCCCTTGATGTTGTGTGGACCTTTATCCTACTCTAAGATCAGACTAACCTACATACCCTTCATTATACTATCTTCCAATGTACCTATTCAGGAATCACTTGAATGTCCCGAATGTATCTGACTCTACTACCACTGCTGGGAGTGTATTCGACACCCACCACCCTCTGAGTGAAGGACCTACCTCTGATGTCTCCCCTAAACCTTCCTCCAATCACTGTAAGATTACGTCCCCTCATGAAAGACATTTCTGCCATGGGAGAAGTCTCTGGCTATCCACCCTATCTATGCTTCTCAAAATCCTGTATACCTCTATCAAGTCACTTCTCATCCTTCTTCACTCCAACGAGAAAAGCCCTAGCTCTCTCAACCTTTCTTCATAAGACACACCCTCCAGTCCAGGCAGCATCCTGGTAAAACTCCTCTACACCCTCTCTAAAGCTTCCACATCCTTCCTATTATGAGGCGACCAGAACTGAACACAATATTCCAAGTGTAGTCTAACCAGGGCTTTATAGAGCTGCAGCATAACCTCATGGCTCTTAAACTCATCCCCCTGCTAATGAAAGCCAGCACACCATACGCCTTCTTAACAACCCTATCAACCTGGGTGGCAACTTTGAGGAATCTATGAACATGGACACCAAGAGCCCTCTGTTCTTCCACACTGCCACGAATCATGCCTTTAACCCTGCAATCTGCATTCAAATCTGACCTACCCAAAGTGAATGATGTCACATTTTTTCCAGTTGAACTCCATCTGCCACTTATCAGCCTAGTTCTGCATCCTGTCAATGTCTCATTACAACTTACACCAGCCCTCCATACCATTCCACAACTCCACCAACCTTTGGGTCATTGGCAAAATTACTAATTCACTATTCCACTTCCTCATCCAAGTCATTTATAAATATCACAAAGGGCAGAGGTCCCAGAACCGATCCCTGCGGAACACCACCGGTCACTGAGCACAAGGCTGAATACTTTCCATTTACCACCACCATCTGGGACAATGGGCCAGCCAATTCTGTATCCTGAATGACAGATTTCCCTGTATCCCATACCTCCTTACTTTTTGAATGAGTCTATCATGGGGAACCTTATCAAATGCCTTGCTAAAATGCATGTACACCACATCCACTGCTCAACCTTCATCAATGTTTTTTGTCACATCCTCAAAGAATTCAAAAAGGTTTGTAAGAGGTGACCTGCCCCTCACAAAGCCATAATGGCTATCTCTAGTCAAACTATGGTTTTCCAAATAATCATAAATCCTGTCTCTCAGAAGCCTCTCCAATACTTTGCCAACCACTGACGTGAGACTGACTCGTCTGTAATTCCCAGGTTTATCCCTATTCCCCTTCTTGAACAAGGGAATAACATTTTCTACCCTCCAATCATCTAGCACTACTCCCATGGACAGGGAAGGCGCAAAGATCATCGCCAAAGGTGCAGCAATCTCTTCCCCTCTTCCTGTAGTAACCTAGGGTATATCTGTCTGACCCTGGGGTCTTATCTATCCTTGTATTTTTCAAAATTTTCAGCACCTTCTCCTTCCTAACATCAACCTGTTCTAGCATACCAGCCTGTTCCACCATGTCCTCACATACATCAAGGTCCCTCTCAGTAGTGAATACTGAAGCAAAGTATTCATTAAAGACCTCCCCTACTTCTTCCAACTCCAGGCACAGGTTCTCTCCACTAACTCTGAGCAGCCCTACCTTCACTCTGGCCATTCTCTTGTTCCTCACATAAGTGTAGAACACCTTAGGGTTTTCCTTAATCCTATCCGCGAAAGCTTTTTCATGCTCCCTCCTAGCTCTCCAAAGTCCAATCTTCAGTTCCTTCCTAGCTACCTTGTAACCCTCTCCTCAACCTTAAGTAAGCTTCCTTCTTCCTCTTGACTTAGATGTTCCACATTCCTTGTCACCCAAGGTTCCTTCACCCTACATCCCTTCCTTGCCTCAGTGGGACAAACCTGTCCAGCACTCTCAGCAAATGCTTCCTAAACAACCTCCACATTTCTGTCATGCAGTTCCCTGAGAATATCTGTTCCCAATTTAGGTGCCCCAGTTCCTGCCTCATAGCATTGTAAGTCCCTCTCCCCCATTAAATACTTTCCCATACCGTCTGCTCCTATCCCTCTCCATGACTATAGTAAAGGTCATGGAGTTGTGATCGCTATCAACAAAATGCTCTCCTACTAAGGGATCTCACATCTGGCATGGTTCATTGCCAAGCGCCAAATCCAATATGGCCTCTACTCTTGTCAGCTTATCTACATATTGCATCAGGAACCCTTCCTGGATACACCTACCTGACAAAAACTGCTCCATCCAAACTATTTGAATTAAGAAGGTTCCAATCAATATTACAGAAGTTAAAGTCACCCATGACAACAACACTGTTACTTCTGCACATTTCCAGAATCTGCCTCCCAATCTGCTCCTCCGTGTCTCTGTTGCTACTGGGGGGGCCTGTAGAAAACTCCCAATAAAGTTCCTGTCCCTTTCCTGAATATGGGTCAGATTTTAAACAACAACGAGACAGAGTCCAGGAAAGAGATAGACAGCTTAGTGGTATGGTGTAAAGACAAGTTATGCCTCAATGTCAGCAAAACAAAGGAGCTGGTCATCAACTTCAGGAAGCGGAGTGGAGGACACGCCCCTGTCTGTATCAATGGGGTTGAGGTGGAGATGATGGGGAGCTTCAAGTTCCTAGGAGTAAATATCACCAACAATCTATCCTGGTCCATCCACATCAACGTTACAATCAAGAAAGCACACTGACACCTCTACTTCCTCACAAAGCTAAGGAAATTCTGCATGTCCACAATGACACTTATCAATGTTCATAAATGCACCATAGAAAGCATCCTAGCTGGATGCATTACTCCTTGGTATGGCAGCTGGTCTGCCTGAGACAGCAAGAAATTATAGAGAATTGCGAACACAGCCTACTCCATCACACAAACCAGCCTTCCATCCATTGACTCTGTCTATACTCCTCACTGCTTCAGGAAAGCAACTGACATAATCAAGACCTCTCCCACCCTGGTTGTACACTCCTGCATCCTTTTCTGTTGGGCAAAGATACAAAAGTTTGAAAACACGTACCAAAAAATTCTAGAACAGCTTCTTCCCTGCTGTTATCAGACTTTGGAACAGACCTCTTGTATACTAGAGTTGACTTTTCTCTGCATCCTCTCATTAGCTATACTTCTGCATTCTATTCTATTTCCTGATGTACTTATGGCAGGTATGATTTGCAATGGATTGCATGCAAAACAATACTTTTCACTGTATCTTGGTACATGTGACAATAATAAATCAAATCAAGTCAATACTCATCAGTGGTTTCATATATTTCAATTGAATCACCTCTTACTGTTCTAAACTCCAGCAGATACAAGCCTAGCCTGTCCAACCTTTCCTCTTAACTAAACCCATCACATTCCATGCATTAGTTTCATGGCCCTTGTGTGAACTGTTTCCAATGCATTTATATCTTTTCTTCAAAAAGGAGAACAATACTGTGCACAGTACTCCAGGTGAGTGTAAGTGAAACATAACCTCCCTATTTTGGTGTTTAATTCCCTTTGTGATAAATTATAACATTCTGTTAGCTTTCCTAATTTTTTGCTAAATTGATCTGAAGAACTCAATTGGGAGCAAATGTGCCGTAACATTTTTGTTTGAAATTGCAGACATACCTTTAAGCAATTGTTTCTGTGCTTGCAGTGAGTGAGTGAGTGAAGCCCATGGGCTGCAGAAGTGCTGAAATTGTTCAAGCAGAAATAATTGTTTCAGGTTGAGATCGGCCTCAGAATCAGTGGCTGGCCTCCTGGAATATTCCTCTGCATTCAGTGCACATTAATCTGGTATGTTATTTTAACAACTGGTTCAGATTTAGTTAATGCACACTACTGCCACAGTCATTGACTTACAAGTAATTTTGTAATCAATGCTGTTACACATGTCTGGAGCAGGAGGGACTTGAACACTGGCTACCTGGTACAGACGTAGAGTCATTATAACTTTTTTTGCACAGTTATTGACTTGTAATTTTTAATTTATTTTCTTAAGTAACCTATTCAGCCAAGTTATTACACACCTCTGGAGGAGGTGAGGCTTGTTCCTGGTCCATGGTAGGGACAATACCACTGCTTCACAAAAGGGTCTCAGTTATTGACTTGTATTTTTTTTACTGTTTATTAACGTATTATTTTAATCACTCTGTTCAAAGATGTTATTACACACCTCTGGAGTAGGTGGGACCTGAACCTAGGCCTCCTGATCTGGGGTGGGGGGGGCGAGGGGAGAGGCACTACCAGTGCACCACAAGAGGGTCCCAAGTTGTTGGCTTGTAATCTTTCAAAGTGGATGGTCTTTCTCTGCCAGCACCTTCCAAATTCACAACATCTGTCATCTAGAAGGCCAAGAGGAGCTGCCACGTTGGAACAACACCAGCTACAACTCACATCCAAGCATCAGGTGCAGCTCCAAAGGTAGCAGCAATCTTAAGCACAAGATCCTGCTTTAAAGTCCTACTCTAGGCACATAAAAACCAACACTGACACTACAGTGTGGTACTGGGGAGTGCTGCATTGTCAGAGGTACCTTCTCTCAGATAAGACATTAAACCTGGTTCTATTTGCCTCTTCAGGTGAATGTGGAACATTCAGTAGCAGTGTTACAAAGACCTCAGGACACACCTCCTTCAGTCAACATCACAAAACCAGATAATCTGGTCATGACCACATTCAAAGTTAAAATAAAAAGCTGCATCTGGAATGGTGAGATACAGAAACAGAACCAGAAGACACACCATTCTGAGGTAAAAACAATGACTGCAGATGCTGGAAACCAGATTCTGGATTAGTGGTGCTGGAAGAGCACAGCAGTTCAGGCAGCATCCAAGGAGCTCCTCGGATGCTGCCTGAACTGCTGCGCTCTTCCAGCACCACTAATCTAGAACACGCCATTCTGACTTGGAACCAAATCACCATTCTTTTTATTAATTCATTCACCAGTCAATGGCATTGCTGGCAATGTCAGTGTTTATTGCCCACTCCTAATTGTCCAGAGGGCAGCTAAGAGCCAACCACACTGCTGTAGGTCTAGAGTCACATGTAGGCCAGACCAGGTAAGGAAGGCAGTCTCCTTCCTGAGTGAATCATATGGGCTTTTCCCCTCAACAATTAGCACTGGTTTCATAGTCATTTTTGGAGTCTTAATCCCAGATTTTGTTTTTACTGAACTCAAATTCCACCACAGCAGGTGGTGGGAATCAAAACCAGTCCCCAGAACATTACCTTGGTCTCTAGTTTAATAGTAGGGAAAATTTTATAGAACAGTATGGTCGGATCACATGCAGCGTGACATAAACCCAAGATCACAGCTGAGACTGTCTTTTTGGGTATCAGTTTCTGCTCGGTGATTCTGCGAACAATTGCCAGACAGGAATGTTTCCTCCCGATCAGGGAACACTTCAGCTGTCAAGGACATTCAGCCCTGGTACACAACCATTAAAGACACCTACTGCTCCATCTCCCCACCTACGGAAAATCAGATCACGATGCTTTGTTCCTCCACCCAGTTTACAAACAGAAGCTGAAACGGGAGAACCCTTCACAAAAGGTAGTGCAATGCTGGTCCAAAGCTGTGCACGATCATTTCTGGGACTGTTTGGAATCGATAGACTGGACCGTGTTCAAATACTCAGTGGAAAACCTAACGAGTACGCCACTGCCTTCACAGACTTCATTAGCAAATGCTTTGGGGCCTGCAACCAAAGCAGTTCAATCTGAGTGTTGCCCAAATGGAAATCTTGGATGAACCAGGAAATCCACTCCCTATTGAAGACCAGACGTGCAGCACTCAAGCCTTTGACCCAGACCAATATGGGGAATCCTGATATGATCTCCACAAAGCCAAGAGGCAGTATCGGACCAGGTCAGAGACTCAAACCAACCAAACAGACTCCTGACGTCTGTGGTGAGGCCTAAACATCATTATGGGGATACAAAATGAAGCAGAACAAGATAACAAACAAAGACACATCACCCTGTGAAGTGCTCAATGCTTTCTACGCTCAGTTTGAGCAGATATGTTGTCACCTGCCCTGAAAGCCTCGGACGCACTTGTGCCCACTGTCACTACTGCAGATGTCAGATTGATCTTCCTGGGAGGCAAACTCGGATCCTGTGCAGACCAACTGGTGGAGGTATTCACCAACTGCTTCAACCTCTCCTTCTAACAGCCGAAGTCCACCCCTACTTCAAGAAGACCACCATCACCCGCGTACCTAAGAAAGCACAAGCGATATGCCTTAATGACCAATATGCCTTGATTGATGTATTGTCACATATTTTGAAGTAGAGTGAAAAGCTTTGTTTACGAGTAGTGCAGGCAGACCATAGTAAGCAAGGATGTACAGATCAGAAGTTGTGACCTCTATAATCATGGAGTGCTTCGAGAGGCTGGTCATGGACTCCATCAACTCCAGTCTCCCAGCCTGCTTTGATCCCCTGCAATTTGCCTATCAATGTAACAGGTCCACAATGGATGCTATATCCCTCGTCCTGCATTCATCCCTGGTACATCTGGACAACAAGGACACCTATATCAGACTCCTACTCATTGACTACAGCTCTGCCTTCAACACCATTATCTGTCCAGGCTGATCTCAAACTCTGTGACCTTGCTCTTGCCTCGGCCCTCTGCAACTGAATCATCAGTTTTCTGACCCACAGACTGCAATCGGTGAAGATAGGCAACAGCACCTCCTCCACAATAACACTCAACACTGGAGCCTTCCTTGGATGCATCCTCAACCCTCTACTGTACTCTATACCCACACTTGTGTTGCCAAATTCTAAATGAATGCCATGTATAAGCTCTCTGATGACACCACCGTAATTGGACAGATATGTTAAATTACAGAAAAGATATCGAGGGCTTGATGACGTGGTGCGATGAGAACAACCTCTCTCAGTATGGGCAAAACTAAAGAAATGATCGTAAAAAGAAAGGAGGGGAACACGCACCCCCCCACCCGCCATCTACATCAACAGAACTGAGGTTGAGAGGGTGAAGAGCGTCAAGTTCCTTGGAGTGATAATATCAACAACCTGTCCATAGATGCAATGGCCAAGAGGTACAACAACGCCTCTTCTTCCTCAGGTGGCTCAGGAAATTCTGCATGTCCATAAGGACCTCACCAACTGCTACAGGTGCACCAGTGAAAACATACTGTCTGGGTGCATAACGGCCTGGTACTACAACTGCTCCGTGCAAGACCATAAGAAACAACAGAATGTTGTGTTCACACCTCAGACCATCACGGAAGAAAGTGAGGACTGCAGATGCTGGAGACCAGAGTTGAAAAGTGTGGTGCTGGAAAAACACAGCAGGCCAGGCAGCATCCGAGGAGCAGGAGGATCGATGTTTCAGGCATAAGGCCGGAAGCCAACCTTCCACTCATAGACTCCATTTACATAGCTCGCTGCCGTGGAAAGGCTGCCAACATCATCAAAGATCCATCCCACCCCAATAATGATCTCCTGCAACGTCTTCTGTCAGGCAGAAGGTAGAGAAGCCTGAACACATGCACCAGCAGGTTCAGGAACAGCTCCTTCCTGGCCATTATAAGACTGATGAATGGACTCTCTCGCCTAAAATAATGCTGATCTTGCCTAGCGCACATCGTGTGGAATGTAACCTGAATGCCTCGTCTAAGTCTTTTTATGACCTCTGTTCTGTACATCCTTGCTTAATATGGTCTGCCTGCACTACTCGTAAACAAAGCTTTTCACTCTACTTCAGAATACCTGACAATACATCAATCAATCAATCAGTCAATCAATTGGGTAAGCATCCTCCAAGGCAGCCCTTGAGATACACAACAACACAGAATAACTGAGCGGAAACAGATAGTCATGTTCCGTGATCTTGGGTTCATGTCGTACTACATGTAGCCCATGACACTGTTCATTTTCTGTAAAATAGAACATAGAACATTACAGCGCAGTACTGGCCCTTTGGCCCTCAATGTTGCGCGAACCTGTGAAACTAATTTGAATCCCATCTAACCAACACTTTTCCATTATCATCCATATGTTTAGCCAATGACCATTTAAATGCCCTTAAAGTTAGCGAGTCTACTACTGTTGCAGGCAGGGCATTCCATGTCCTTACTACTCTCTGAGTAAAGAACCTACCTCTGACATCTGTCCTATATCTATCATCCCTCAATTTAAAGCTACATCCCCTCATGCTAGCCATCACCATCCGAAGAAAAAGGCTCTTACTGTTCACCCTATCTAACCCTCTGATTATCTCGTATGTCTCTATTAAGTTACCTCTCAACCTTCTTCTCTTTAATGAAAACAGCCTCAAATTCTTCAGCTTTTGCTCATAAGACCTTCCCTTCATACCAGGTAACATTCTCGTAAATCTCCTTTGCACACTTTCCAATCCTTCCACATCTTTCCTATAGTGTGGTGACCAGAACTGTATGCACACCAGAGCTTTGTGCAGCTGCAACATGACCTCAAGGCTCTGAAAAGCAATCCCTCTACCAATAAAACCTAACACACCTTATACCTTCTTAACAACCCTACCAACCTGTGAGGCAACTTTCAGGGATCTATGGACATGGACACAGAGATCTCTCTGCTCATCCACAGTACCGAGAATCTTACCATTAGCCCGGTACTCTGTATTCCTGTTACTCCTTCCAAAGTGTATCAACTTACACTTTTTTGCATTAAACTCCATTTGCCACCTCTCAGCCCAGCTCTGTAGCTTAGCTATGTTCCTCTGTAACCTGCAACATCCTTCCGCACTCTCCACAATCCACTGACTTTAGTATCACCCGCAAATTTACTAACCGATCCTTTTACGCCCTCATCCAGGTCATTTATAAAAATGAAAAACAGCCCCAAAACAGATCCTTATGATACACCACTACTAACTGAACACCAAGATGAATATTTCCCATCAACCACCTTTCTTCTTACAGCTGGCCAATTTCTGATCCAAACCGCTAAATCACCCTTAATCCTATGCCCCTGTATTTTCTGCAATATCCCACCATGGGGAACCTTGTCAAATGCTTTACTGAAATCCATATACACCACATTGACCGCTTTAATCTCATCCACCTGTTTGGTCACCATCTCAAAGAACTCAGTAAGGTTTGTGAGGCACAACCTGCCCTTCAAAAAACCATGTTGACTATCCCGAATCAACTTATTCCTTTCTAGATCTTCCTTCCGTTCTGTTCTGACACCGTAACTTGTTATGATCTCTCTACCTTAATTAGCTTGTGCAGTTTTAGATTATTTCTGAAGAAGGGCTCATGCCCAAAACGTCGATTCTCCTGCTCCTTGGATGCTGCCTGACCTGCTGCGCTTTTCCAGCAACACATTTTCAGCGCAGATGGAATTTTAATGCAATAATAAAAATCTGGAAGCCAGACAATAATAACGACCATCTAATTACAATCGCTAGGTGGCTGCTTTTGTCCAACTAGGAGAAAGTGAGGACTGCAGATGTTGGAGATCAGAGTCAAAAACTCTGGCACTGGAAAAGCACTGCCCATCAGGCAGAATTTGAGTAGCTGGAGAGTCGACGCTTTGAGCATAAACTTGTCCAGCAGTGACGAAGTAGACCGAAGATCCTTTTTCTGGCTTTAGATCTCTAGGACACCATGGCCAAACAGACTTCTTCAACCTGGACAAAAGGTAGCCCTCAAGGGAACATCATTGAGAGAGGCGGGACATTACTTCACATTCCCACCAATCAGATGCTGGGCAAAATGACAGACCGCCAGTTTGACCAATAATCTCCCAGATCTGGGCCCGCCCACGTGATGGAAACCAGTTTGGACAGTGGATTGGTCTAAGCTACATGAAGGCTAGCTTATTCAGCCAATGGGAGCTCCAGACGCGCTCACTAAGTATGGTGGACAGCAAACCAAAACAGGACCCGCCCTTTGATGGACACCACTTTGCACCGATAGACAGTGGGAACTGCACTGATGGACAGTTGACCTAACCAACCTGGAGGCGAGTACTGCCACTCCGAAGCCAACCCACCCACTTCCCGTCAAAGCCAATCCATGCGTGCGTGAGGGCGGTACCGACCTTGACAGACAGCCTGATGGACCAATTAGTGAAGGGATCCAGTCGCCTAAACAACCGAATATACCAATCGGGAAACGTCCGATGGCGGAGACCAACCTCACTCCCCTTCGCGGTGAACGACGAATGAACAACGTAATTTATTACTATTCGCGTGACAGAGGTCGAGGTGAAACGTTCGAATTTGGCAGGCAGGAAGTTTGACTTCGCGTTGAGCGGTAGGAGTTTCTCGCCGCCGGTTTGTTGAGGAGTCCCCTCCTGCTGCGGGCAAACGGCCTCAGCTCGAGTTCCGCGGCGGCGGTTACCATGGAGATGCAGCGGCCTGCGCCCCAGGACCCCGCCTCCAGCATAGCCCTCCTGCACACTGCCTGCAGTCACCATGGCAACGAACGCCTAGGCAGGCCATTCAGCCCATCTCCCCCGGGGACAGTTCGGACCGAGGTGGAGAAATCAGTTGATTTTTTAAAAAAAATAACAGGTTATAGTCCAACAGGTTTATTTGGACCACCTAGCGTACGGGAGGCTGCTGCATCTTCAGGTTTTTTTGATTAATAGTGACTTTTTGCAGAAGAAAATACAATTTTAACAATTTTGGAACATGAACACATCATTCTTTGACTATTATCCATCATTACATCTGTTATTATACTCTGTCATGACATGGGTTGCCTTTAGTGCAGTCCATAAGACAAAGCAGCAGACTTAGGCCATTCAGCCCATCAAGGCAGATCCACCATTGGATCATGGCTGATATGTCCAATTTCCTCCCTGCTCCCCTAACCTCTGATCTCCTTACCATCAAGAACCTATCCATCTATCATGAATTCCATAGATACACCACCTTCTGGCTAAAGAGAAAGGGTTTGTTGATAATAAGCCAGGGAAGATAGATAAGTCATAATGGAATGGAGAGGTGAGAATGGGTTGGGCATATAGAAAGCAACCTATTTAACCACAGAAACCCTACAGTGTCGAAACAGGCCATTACACACATCAAGTCCACACTGAACCCTCCAAAGAGCATTCCACAAGACACACCCCAACTCTATCCCTGTAACTGTGCATTTCCCATGGCTAATCCACCTAGCCTGCACATCATTGGACACTATGGGTAATTTTGCACAGCCGATCCCCCAACCTGCACATCTTTGGACTATGGGAAGAAACCCACACAGACACTGGGAGAATATACAAACAGTCACCCAAAGATGGAATCGAACCCAGGTCCCTGGATATGTGAGGCAGTAGTGCTAACCACTGAGCTACCATGCTGCCCCCTTGGATGATGGAAATAGCAGTGAGCAGTTTTGGTCTCCTTATTGATGGAAAGATATACACGATTGGAGGCAGTCCAGAGAAGATTGACTAGGTTGATGTCAGATATGGAGGGATTTTATGAGCACTTTTAGCTTGGAGAGTAGGAGAATGAGATTAAACCGTATTGAAATATAAAGATTGTTAGGGGGCTTGACAGGGTAGATGTGGAGAGTCTAAGATGAGAGAGTAGAATCTCAGAACAAGGGGTTCACACATTTAATGCAGAAATGCGGAGGATGTTTTCACCAAGAGCAGTGAATCTATGGAACCCTTTACGATAGAAAATGTTGAGGCTGCGTCATTAGGTATATTCAACGCTGAGATTAATGTTTATTTTTGGGTGAATAAAGTGTTACAGGGAAAAGGCAGGAAAGTGGAGTGGAACTCTGAATTCTGAAGAAGTCAAACTGATTTCAAAATGTTAACTGTTTCTCTTTCTCACTAAAGATGCTGTCAGACCTGCTAGGTTTCTTGACCATTTTGTTTCTAAGGCAAACATTCTATTACTGGTATCTACAGGACCAGGAGTGCATTGTTGATCGAATATTCTGGATAATCAAGAGGTCCACATAATCAATTTAAAAGCACACACTAAGTACAAGAAACATTATGCAGGGGGTATACTTCGTAGCATAAATCACTTAATAACAACCCAACTTTGCCTTAAATAAAACTTACAGGCAGCCTTCTCACTCGCACCCTCAACTGACTACTCGGACATTGAGGTAGATAGTCATAGAGATGTACAGCATGGAAACAGACCCTTCGGTCCAACCTGTCCACGCTGACCAGATATCCCAACCCAATCTAGTCCCACCTGCCAGCACCCGGCCCATATCCCTCCAAACCCTTCCTATTCATATACCCATCCAAATGCCTCTTAAATGTTGAAATTGTACCAGCCTCCACCACATCCTCTGGCAGCTCATTCCATACACATACCACCCTCTCCGTGAAAACGTTGCCCCTTAGGTCTTTTTTATATCTTTCCCCTCTCACCCTAAATTTATGGCCTCTAGTTCTGGACTCCCTGATCCCAGGAAAAATACTTTGTCTATTTATCCTATCCATGCCCCTCATAATTTTGTAAACCTCTATAAGGTTACCCCTCAGCCTCCAACGCTCCAGGGAAAACAGCTCCAGCCAGTTCAGCCTCTCCCTATAGCTCAAATCTTCCAACCCTGGTAACACTCTTGTAAATCTTTTCTGAACCCTTTCAAGTTTCACAACATCTTTCCAATAGGAAGGAGACCAGAATTGCATGCAATATTCCAACAGTCGCCTAACCAATGTCCTGTACAGCCACAACATGACCTCCCAACCTCTGTACTCGATACTCTGACCAATAAGGGAAAGCATATGAAACGCCTTCTTCACTATCCTATCTACCTGCGATTCCACTTTCAAGGAGCTATGAACCTGCACTCCAAGGTCTCTTTGTTCAGCAATACTCCTCAGGACCTTACCATTAAGTATATAAGTCCTGCTAAGATTGGCTTTCCCAAAATGCAGCACCTCGTATTTATCTGAATTAAACTCCATCTGCTACCTCTCAGCCCATTGGCCCATCTGGTCCAGATCCTGTTGTAATCTGAGGTAACCCTCTTCACTGTCCACTATACCTCAAATTTTGATGTCATCTGCAAACTTACTAACTGTACCTCTTATGCTTGCATCCAAATCAATTATGTAAATGACAAAAAGTAGAGGGCCCAGCACCGATTCTTGTGGCACTCCACTGGTCACAGGCCTCCAGTCTGAAAAACAACCCTCCACCACCACCCTCTCTCTTCTAGCTTTGAGCCAATTCTGTATCAAAATGGTTAGTTCTCCCTGTATTCCATGAGATCTAACCTTGCTAATCAGCCTCCCATGGGGAACCTTGTCAAACGCCTTACTGAAGTCCATATAGATCATATCTACTGCTCTGCCCTCATCAACCTTCTTTGTTACTTCTTCAAAAAACTCGATTAAGTTTGTGAGACATGATTTCCCACAAAGCCATGTTGACTATCCCTAATCAGTCCTTGCCTTTCCAAATACATGTACATCCTGTCCCTCAGGATTGCCTCCAACAACTTGCCCAATACTGAAGTCAGGCTCACCAGTTTAGAGTTCCCTGGCTTGTCTTTACCGTCCTTCTTAAACAGTGGCACCACGTTTGGCAACCTCCAGTCTTCTGGCACCTCACCTATGACTATTGATGATACAAATATCTCAGCAAGAGGCCCAGCAATCACTTCTCTAGCTTTCCACAGAGTTCTCAGGTACACCTGATCAGGTCCTGGGGAGTTATCCACCTTTAACCGCCGTTTCAAGATATCCAGCACTTCCTCCTCTGAAATCTGGACATTTTGCAAGATGTCACCATCTATTTCCCTACAGTCTATATCTTCCATATCCTTTTCCACAGTAAATACTGATGCAAAATATTTATTTAGTATCTCCCCCATTTTCTGTGGCTCCACACTAAGGCCGCCTTGCTGATCTTTGAGGGGCCCTATTCTCTCCCTAGTTACCCTTTTGTCCTTAATATATTTGTAAAAACCCTTTGGATTCTCCTTAATTCTATTTGCCAAAGCTATCTCATGTCCCCGTTTTGACCTCCTGATTTCCCTCTTAAGTATACTCCTACTTCCTTTATACTCTTCTAAGGATTCACTCGATCTATCCTGTCTATACTTGACATATGCTTCCTTCTTTTTCTTAACCAAACCCTCAATTTCTTTAGTCATCCAGCATTCCCTATACCTACCAGCCTTTCCTTTCACACTGACAGGAATATACTTTCTCTGGATCCTTGTTCTCTCATTTCTGAAGGCTTCCCATTTTCCAGCCGTCCCTTTACCTGCGAACGTCCGCCTCCAATCAGCTTTCGAAAGTTCTTGCCTAATACCATCAAAATTGGCCTTTCTCCAATTTAGAACTTCAACTTTTAGATCTGCTTTATCCATTTCCATCACTATTTTAAATCTAATAGAATTATGGTCGCTGGCCCCAAAGTGCTCCCCCACTGACACCTCAGTCACCTGCCCTGCCTTATTTCCCAAGAATAAGTCAAGTTTTGCACCTTCTCTCATAGGGACCTCCACGTACTGAATTAGAAAATTTTCTTGTATGCACTTAAGAAATTCCTCTCCATCTAAACCTTTAACACTATGGCAGTCCGAGTCGATCTTGGAAACTTAAAATCCCCAACCATAACTACCCTATTATTCTTACAGATAGCTGAGATCTCCTTACAAGTTTGTTTCTAAATTTCCCTCTGACTATTAGGGGGTCTATAACATAATCCCAATAAGGTGATCATCCCTTTCTTATTTCTCAGTTCCACCCAAATAACATCCCTGGATGTATTTCTGGGAATATCCTCCCTCAGCACAGCTGTAATGCATGGTATTTGAGGAGAAATTGAATTGAAACTTGATCAACTGTTGATATTTCATGTCGCCATTTGCTTGAACAAATATATTTACATTGAGGTAAATATGTTAAAAAAACTGTAATAATTTGTCAGCATAACACAGTAAACTTTATAATCATACAATCCCTACAGTGTAGAAACAGGCCATTCGGCCTCAGTCCACACCAACTCTCCAAAAGGCAGCCCATGCAAGACTCACCTTCTCCCATCCCAGTAATCCTTGCATTCCCAATGGAAAATCCACCTAATGTACACATCCCTGGATACTGTGGGGCAATGTAGCATGGCCAATCCACCTAACCTGCATATCTTTGGATTGTGGAAGGAAACTGGAGCATCCAAAGGAAATTGACACAGAAACGGGGAAAATGTGTCAACTCCGCAGTCACCCGAGGCTGGAAGTGAACCCAGGTCCTTGACGGTGAGGCAGCAGTGCTAACAACTGAGCCAACGTGCTGCCCCTTGCTATTTGATGTATATAACATTTTGCTGGTTTATCAATCCTGTCAGTTCATAAGGCGCTGGTTAAAACAAAGTTTGCTGTACTTCGGATTTCCAGCATCTGCAGCATTTCATTTTTATCTTAATGTCTTTGAGTAATAGGCACTTCACCACAGCACCATCTGCAAAAACACAGGATCTCTCTAGTTTCCTGACATTCCGTCAACTGACATAACATCATTTTTGCTATCTGTGGTAACATGTTCTGTGCAAATGGACTGCTTCATATACTTTTACATTAGCAACTACCCTTCCAAAAGTGCTTTGGAATGTTCAGAGGGTGTGCAAGGAATTACACAAATGTAAGTTCTTTTCTTCATAAGGTGCTGTGCTCAATATGACACATCTGAGCTGAGTGCTGGAAATCCTGCTGAAGATCTTTGCTTTGCACTCATCAGAACCAATGCAAGAATGTTAAATTTCAAACAATCAATCACCAGAGAAAAGTTGATGAACTGACTGATTATGACAACTGCTTAGATACAGGGAGCAACAGGGAACTATAGACTCCCCAAGCTCCAGGAAAAAAAAACATTTGAAATGGTTCAAGGTTTGAACACATTCCTTTTGCCTGCAAAGAACAGGTCCCTGGTGTATGAAAATTGTTTCCAATAAGTGTAAAGAAACCATGTAATAAACTTGATTATTAAGGCCATTCAACCCATCGAGTCCACTCCGCCATTTAATCATGGCTGATGGGTGTTTCAACACTACTTACCCATACTCTCCCCGTATCCCTTAATTCCTTGCAAGATTAAGAATTTATCAATCTCTGCCTTGAAGACATTTAACGTCCCAGCCTCCACTACACTCCATGGCAATGAATTCCATAGGCCCACCACTCTGGCTGAAGAAATGTCTCATTTCCGATCTAAATTAACCCCCTCTAATTCTAAGGCTGTGCCCACAGGTCCTAGTCTCCCCTCCTAATGCCAACAAATTCCCAGCGTCCACCCTTTCTAAGCCATGCATTATCTTGTAAGTTTCAATTAGATCTCCCCTCAACCTTCTAAACTCTAATGAATACAATCCCAGGATCCTCAGCTGTTCGTCGTATGTTAGGCCTGCCATTCCAGGGACCATCCGTGCGAATCTCCGCTGGACACGTTCCAGTGCCAGTATGTCCTTCCTGAGATGTAGGGCCCAAAATTGGATACAGTATTCTAAATGGGGCCTAACTAGAGCTTTATAAAGTCTCAGAAGCACATCTCTGCTTTTATATTCCAACCCTCTTGAGATAAATGATATTACATTTGCTTCCTTAATCACAGACTCAACCTGCAAGTCAACCGTTAGAAAATCCTGGACTAGCACTCCCTGATCCCTTTATACTTTGGCTTTATGAATTTTCTATTTAGAAAATAATTCATGCCTGTATTCTTTCTTCCAAAGTGCAAGACCTCGCATTTGCTCATGTTAGCTGCGATTATATGATTCAACAGTATTTGCTAAATTATCTGGCTGTGTGAAGAGCAGCATTGATCGTTGAGTTCATAATGTGACACATTTATGTTTGCTACATGTAACTAACGTTTGTACGTAGGCACCAGTTCAATACAAACAAAAGGAATATGTGGCCAGGAACCAATAGTTCCCCAGCATTTTTCCGAGGAAACTCCTCAGCCAATCAGTACCACTTTCTCATGCAGTATAAGTTATGGAAATTGTTTGAAATTTTGACCTGATCAGTGCAAGACAAAAAGCTTCAGCAAACTTTTGTTTACAAAGTTTAATTCCTGTTGTTATTTGGCAGACGATCATAAGTTCAATCTTGCAAATCAGTGTTTATATTCTCTCATGGAACGTGGGCCTTGTTGGCTGGCCACATTGCTAATGAAGGGCTTGTGCCCGAAACATTGTCGCTCCTGCCTCTCAGATGCTGCCTGACCTACTGTCCTCTTGCAGCACCACACTTTAAACCAGCGTTTATTGCCTGTCCCTAATTGCCCCTTGAGGTGGTGGTGGTGAGCTGCCTTCTTGAACTGCTGTAGCCCATGTGCTATTAGTAGACCCACAATGCCCTTAGGCAACAATTACAGAATTTCTGATTCATCACTGATGAAGGAGCGTCGCTCCGAAAGCTAGTGTGCTTCCAATTAAACCTGTTGGACTATAACCTGGTGTTGTGTGATTTTTAAACTTAGTACATTTACAGGATTTGACAGGGAAGGAATGACGATATACAAGTAGTTCCATGTCAGGATGGCGAGTTGCTAGATGGTGGTCTTCTCATGTTATCTACTGCCCTTGTCCTCCTAGATTGAAATGGTCATGAGTTTGGAACATGCTGTCTAAGTATCTTTAATATAATACCCACTACTACACTTGGTACCTTAGCTTATATTAAACTAGTGTTCAATTTTCTTTTTACTGAAGTCACATAAGAATGACAGGTTTTATCAATAAGGATATGAAAAATTTAGTTATAATCTTCCACCAATTTTCTTCTCATTCTTTTAAAGTCCAACACTTGAGCCCTTTTGTAGGAGTGTCATTCTTCCCAATCCTTGATCTAGGGACAAATCTTAATGACTGGAGACAATAAGCCTGACTTTTAACCTGGAGATCAGCGTAAAATCATCAACTTTCCTTCAATCCAATAATCAACATGAAACATGACAAAGAAAGACCAAGTACAAGATGATGTAGACATTTTTTAATATAAATTTGATAATACAGCATCCTTGGAGCACATTAAAGATTTGACATCAAAATTAATTAACTTTACACCTAAATTTACAGCAGCAATTTATTTTCTTTCCAGTGAAGTGAATACAGTAAAAGATTTCATACCCAGCGGTCTCCATCAGAATTCCAAGATTGCTTGCTGCTTTGTTGGAGAATAACCCCTTTTAATGTCTGGCTGTTCCAGAGTAAGTATCAAGAGAATACTTTCAACATAGATGGGATAATATTACACAAAATACTGCTCTCTTGCTTTTGCAATTCAAGGGCAGTATGCAAGTGAAGTCTGGGAGAAGTATCATCTGTTACATAAATCACAGTCCAACACATGCTACATATCGCTTTTGATTTACGTGCGGATTGATGAGGTGGTAGGGATAGGTTAGTGCCAAGGATAAAACTCATCTCATTTTGTGCACGATCTGTCCATCAAACATTCCCAGGACAGGTACGGCATAGGGTTAGATACAGAGTAAAGTTGCCTCTACTCTTAAACTGAAAATAAACTTCTCCCTACTGTTTTAAACTGTAAGTAAAGCTTCCTCAACACATTTCCCATCAAACACATCCAGGACAGGGAGAGCACAGGGTTAGATACAGAATAAAGCTCCCTCCACTCTTCTCCAACATCAATATACTGGCAAACAAGCAACAACTTGGTGCTACGACCCGTAGAAACTGGAACCTAATGTTAGTGTGAACCTTACAGCAAACAGGTGAGTTTTTTTTTTACATTCTGACTTTATTTGGTGTTGCCTCCATCCCCATCCTTATTTGACTAAAGAAATACTCAGTTAACACTGGCAGACATCCTGTATTTGAGTTTCTAGTGGTTAAGGCTTCATGTACAATATACTTTGGGCATTCCTTGTACCTTCACAGCTGTGTGTTTGTTTTTGGTGATCTATAAATAAAGGGAGAGCATCCTTTGCATTAGCATGACTCACTTTTAGGAAGGAAAGTTCAGATGGCAATCATGATAAAGCTGTACATCACATAAAAAATTCACAGAATTAATATTTACACTATAGAGGGAACTAGCTGATAGCAAAAGGTTCCCTGATTAATAAATCGACAACAATCACAAAAGGGCGAAACCCAACCAGCATGGTTCTGGGTCTCACGCAGTCTTCTGGATTGTTCTTCGCACCAATGTTTCCATTTGATACTTCGATGCATGTTGTTGAAACTTTTTGTACAAAGAGGAATGGAGAATGGTGGAGGACAAAGAGAGCAGAAAGAGAGAAGGATAGAGGGCTAGGAACTGAGCAGAAGAAAGCAGAGGAAGACAGACTGATTCTGAGTCCATTGACAGAGGAAAAGAAGAGAAAAGAGTAAGGGCAAAAGGAAACAGAAAAGTGACAGCAATAGGGAAAGAAAGTTCTCTTTTTGGAATGCTATCTATAATTGAAAATATCTTTCCGCTTGCGGACCTCCTCCAGGACCCTGGATCTGAAGCAAGTCCAGTCTTCATCAAGTTGCCGCTCCACCCCAAGGGCTTCGTGTAAATCGCTGGAGTGAGTTCGCAAAAAAGGATTGTACTCCTTCTCTTCCCCGATCGTCGAAGGGCACTGCAATGGAGCAAAGATGGAGTTCAGTTCAGAATGGAAACACAAACTCCTGAACTTTTCCTGTTCCACTGACTCCCACTGAGAAATCAAACCGATGCAAACACCAGGGACAGAACTGAGCAGAGTGAGCAGCCTCCAACCCTGCATCTCGCATGTCAAGCCATGGCATAGGGAGGCGATGGTCTAGTGGCATTATCATTAGACTTTAAATCCAGAGATCCAGGTAATGTCGTGGGGACCCAGGTTTAAATCCTGCCACAGCAGATAGTGGAATCTGAATTCAATAAAAAATGTTTGGGATTAAGAGTCTAATGATATCCATGAAATAGACTGTTGGAAAAATCTTGTTCACTAATGGCCTTTAGGGAGGGAAATGTGTCATCCTGATCCGGTCTAGCCTATGTGTGACTCCAGACCCACACAATGTGGTTAACTCTCAACTGCCCTCTGGGTAATTAGGGTGGGCAATAAATACTGGCCTGGCCAGTGACCTTCACGTTTTGTGACTGAATGAAAAAAAAAAGTACTGTCAAACTGGACGGTGACCCTGGAAAAACAAGAGGTATCATTTTAAATCAACAACACAAGGAAGACAGAGGAGGAGCAAGACATGGGGTTTTATGGGGCATCTGAAAAAGGGGGTGGGGTGAGACGGAGGAAGTGGGGGAGGTGCTGCAAGGAGGAGATGGGCAAGAGGCCTGAATCAGAAGAGCAAAGAGATCTTGAAGAGATGCAAAGCTGTAAGCGGTTGTGCTGAGAGGGAAGTCTGTCAGCAACTAGCAGACAAAAGGCAGTTTTAATGGCATAGGTGTACACCTGGACTTCCTCAGATAAAAGTTAGCCTTTGACTTGGTTATTCACTTCTAAGCTCCTGAATTAGATTTTGCAGAGCTCAATCTTACATGAGGAATGGAAACCAGGGATTTGGCTGCATATTTTGACTTCACATTCCAGTAGGCTAACCCCAGCATCCTTTCCAATTTATTCAGAGTGGTGACAATATGAAGCTTACTATTGCAGGGAAAGAAAGCATACTTTAGAAAATTGTTCCACAGGATGTCGGTGTTATATTGAGAAGGTGGTGGTGAGCTGCTTTCTTGAATTGTTGCTTTCCATCTGCTGCAGGTAGACCCACTATGCTGTCTGGAACAGTGATCGATATCTAAGCCAGGGTGGTGACCGGCTTGAAGGGGAACTTGCAGAGAATGCCAGTCCCATATATCTGTTGTTCTTGTCCTTCTAGATGGATGTGGTCGTAGCTTTGGAAGGTGCTGTCTAATGAGCCTCACTGAATTGCTGCAGAGCAACTTGTAAATGGGACACACTGCTGTGACTGTGTTGGTGGTGGAGGGAGCTAATGCTGAAACATGGGCACATTTAAAGGGGAATTAGATTGAAGGGGAAAGGAATGGAAGATACTAATAGGTTAAGGTGAGGAGGCTTCTGAAGAGCACAGCCTATTCTGTGGTGTGGACAGTATTCATACTGTTACTCACTGTGCAATGTTTCTCGTGCCTCTGGTGCAGTACCCAGTCAAGTTTGTTGAAGATAGCAGGATTGTTTGGTTCAACTGAAGCAGCAAACATCAGGTTATCTTGTGCATATTCATGGCCTAGAAATGGAAAGATGAACAATTCTCATTTCAGATTCTATTATCAATTTGGTGGTCTCTGATTTCAGTGTAAAGGAGTGGTACAGTCGGTTCTGATATAACCCTATACTTCCATTCTCGTGTTATAAGAAAATCGTGCAATAGCTGCGGCATTTAAACTAATGGGTCTGGAATTGCTTTATAGTTAATACAGGTAAGGAGGCTTGTATTCTACAAAGACCAGGCTAAATTCTTCAATCGCGTTAAAGCCAATACATGTTGAAGAAACACGCATTAAAGCAGATCCTTGTGGCACCCCAATGGTCACAGGCCTCCAGTCTGAAAGGCTGGAGGGTCTGAAACCCTCCACCGCCCTCTGTCTTCTAGCTTCGAGCCAGTTCTGTATCCAAATGGCTAGTTCTTCTTGTATTCCGTGAGATCTAACCTTGCTAACCAGCCTCCCATGGGGAACCTTGTCGAACGCCTTCCTGAAGTCCATATTGATCACGTCCACCACTCTGCTCTCATCATCCTGCACTCTGCCTCATCAATCCTCTTTGTTACTTCTTCAAAAAAAAACTCATTCAAGTTCAAGACATGATTTCCCACGCACAAAGCCATGTTGACTATCCCTAATCAGTCCTTGCCTTTCCAAATACATGTACATCCTGTCCCTCAGGATTTCCTCCAACAACTTGCCCATCACAGAAATCAGGCTCACCAGTCTACAGTTCCCTGGCTTGTCCTTACCATCTTTCTTAAACAGTGGCACTATGTTAGCCAACCTCCAGTCTTCTGGCACATCACCTGTTACTGAGATATTTGTATCATTGATAGTCAGAGGCCCAGTAATCACTTCCCTAGCTTCCGACAGAATTCTAGGGCACACCTGATCAGGTCCTGGGATTTATCCATTTTTATCCGTTGAGACATCCAGCACTTCCTCCTCTGTAATATGGACATTTTTCAAGATGCCACCATCTACGTTCACACATTCTAGATCTTCCATGTCCTTTTCCACAGTAAACACTGAAGCAAAATACTTATTTAGTATCCCCCCCATTTCCTGCAGTTCCACACATAGGTTGCCTTGCTGATCTTTGAGGGGCCCTATTCTCTCCCTAGTTACTCCTTTGTCCTTAATATATTTATAGAATCCTTTGGATTCTCCTTAACCCTATTTGCCAAAGCTATCTCATGTCCTCTTTTTGCCCTGCTGATTTCCCCCTTAAGTATACTCCTACTGCCTTTATACTCTAAGGATTCACTCGATCTATCCTGTCTATACCTTACATATGCTTCCTTCTTTTTCTTAACCAAATCCTCAACATCTTTAGTCATCCAGTATTCCCTATACCTACCAGCCTTTCCTTTCACCCTGACAGGAACATACTGTCGCTGGACTCATTATCTAATTTCTGGAGGCTTCCCGTTTTCCAACCATCTATTTCCCTGAGAACAACTGCCCCAATCAGCTTTTGAAAGTTCTTGCCTAGTACCATCAAATTTGGCCTTTGTCCAGTTTAGAACTTCAACTTTTAGATCCGATCTATCCTTGCCCATCACTATTTTAAAACTATTTTAAAGCCTGGTATGTGTAGGGAATGCTGGATGACTAGAGAAATTGAGGATTTGGTTAAGAAAAAGAAGGAAGCATATGTCAAGTATAGACAGGATAGATCGAGTGAATCCTTAGAAGAGTATAAAGGCAGTAGGAGTATACTTAAGTGGGAAATAAGGAGGGCCACAAAGGGACATGAGATAGCTTTGGCAAACAGGGTTAAGAAGAATCCAAAAGGATTCCTACTTCATTCTCTGCTTTGTTCCTGACTGTTTGACTCGCTCCTTTTCCCAACTGTACCAGTCTCCGATTGATCTCTTTCCTCACTATCTCCCTGGGTCCCACCCACCCACCTTACTGAGCAGCTCTAGCAAATCTCCCTGCTAGTGTATTAGTCCCCTTCCAATTCAGGTGCAATCGATTGTGATAGGGCACTGTCTAGTCCGAGGCACAGACTGGTACTGGTCACTTCTACCCCAGAATAGAGTCCAATGATCCAAAAATGTGAACCTTTCTCCCATACACCAGCTCCTCAGCCACGCATTCATCTGCTCTCCTCCTATTCCTGCCCTCACTAGCTTGTAGCACCTGGGGTAATCCAGGTATTACTACTCGAGGACCTCCTTTTTAAATTCCTGCCTAACTTTCTACACTCTCCCTTCAGAATCTCATCTTTTTCCCTTTCTATGTTGTTAGTTACAATGTGTACAATGACCTCCTGTGGTCCTGTCTCCCTTTTGAGAACATTCTGCACCCTCTCAGAGACATCCCGGATCCTGGCACCAGGGAGGCAACACACCATTCTGATTTTTCACTGCTGGGCACAGAAACGTCTGTCTGTGCCTCGGACTAGACAGTGCCCTATCACAATCGATCGCTTGGAACCCAAAGTACCCCTCATTTCATTAGAGCCAGTCTCAATACTAGCAACTTGGCTGTTCATGCTACATTCCCCTGAGAGTCCATCACCCTCTGCATTTTCCAAAACAGCCTACTTATTTGAAATGGGGATAGCCACAGCGGACTCCTGCACACCCCTCCTACCTTTTCTGGAGTTAACTATCTACCTGACTTTATCTACGGCATATCTCCCTTCCTAAAACTGCCATTCATCACAGCCCCAACCCCTGTAAATTCCTCACTGCCTCTAACTGCCACTCCAACCGATCCATATAATCTGATAGGATTTGCAACCAAAGAAGCTTCCTGCAGACATGATCATCAGTAACACGGAAACTCTCAAATCCGACAGGAGGAACACAACGCTCTACTAAAGACCACCTTTGCTCCTTCATAATCTACAGACCCAGAAAGTAGCACCGTCTTACTGATCTAAGGAAACACTGCGCCAGGCTAACTTAACACTGATGGTTTATATTTTAAACATCTAATCAAGATACAGATCTCAATAAAACATAATCAAGAAAGAACCCACTCTACAGCAAGGTTACACTTAAAACCTATGAACTTATCTGTTCCTGTGCTATGAGCTCTCCCAACACAGGTTCCTCCAAGGTCAACTGTAAATTTTGCTGTTTGTTAATTTTTCCTAGATGCGCTCTGATGTCCAGAGATATTTGAACTCAAATAACTAAGGCAGTAACTGTGCAGATTTAATGCTGCTCTGTGTCTGGCCATGTGGTCACTGCCTTTGTCTGTCTTCCTCCTTTTAAATGTGCCGTTGTTTTGATCCTTCTCTCCGCCCCCGCCCCCCAGAAGTTCTAACACAATGCAATAGCTTATAAAACAGTAATTGCTGCTCCTGGAATTTGAGGAAGTCACCTCCAAAACCTAAAATACCTCAAAACATAAAAAAGCAGCAGTTCTTACGGCCACACAATTTTTTCCCATCCATCTTGAATTACCCAGAATCCTTGGCACGTTTATTTTCCCAGCATGAGACTGATGGGCTGAATGGCCTCATTCACAGTCATATTCTATCACTGACATCAGAAAGGTTACAGTCCCAAAGTCAAAACTGGATAAATTTAAGACCGGGGCTGGATTGTGTGCCCAGATTAATCCTGCATCAATTAGTTTTAATCAACAACTTAAAAAAAAGACAAGGATTACAAATACAAAAAACACCTCTAATGCTAATTATCAATGATATTATGTACGCAACAACTACTTTAAAAATACAAGAAGTTCACAAAATATCGACTTGTGGTTGGTGTTCAATTGTTTTTGTCTAAAGTTCAATTTTGGATGATCAAGCTCCCATAAGGTTTTACCAAATTGAAGGTGCAATATGAATGGAAGTGTTGGTTTCAGTCAATTTGCAACTGAAGGGAGATGAAGGTGTATTGGTCATGTCACTTTGTCAATAATCCAGAGGCTCAGGTAATGAGTTCAAGTTCTATTAGGGCAGCTACTGGAATTTAAATCTGTTTCACTAAATCTGAAATTGAAAGCTGGTCTCCGTAATGGTGACCTCAAAATGAAGAAATTAAGGAGCAGAAAAACAAGAGGATTAGGCCACTCAGCCCCTCAATCGTACCCCACCATCCTGTAAGATCTCCAGGCCTCAACTTCTCTTCTAGCTCCTCACAGCCATCAACTCAGATTTCAATGATCTATTTACCACTACATGCTATTGAGTACAGAGAGAGAGGAACTGGGCAGATGAATGCATGGCTCAAGAATTGGTGTAGGTGGGAGGGTTTTAGATCCTGAATCACTAGGACTAGAATTAGGATAGTCTACACCTGAGCCAGAATGGGAGCAACATGCTTGTGGGTGCGGTTTGGGTTCACTTTGGGGTGGAGCTTAAATTAGTTAGGCACAGGGTGGGGACACCCAGCGTTAGTATGGTAGAGACACAACATGGTATAGTAATCAAATCGGGTCAGAGTTCAGCCATGTTGTAATTCATTAGAGTAAGGTAAGGCCACGTAGCCTCTACTTTAATGCGAGGAGTATTACAGGAAAGACAGGTGAGTTGCGTATGGATTGACATGTGATACTTAACAATTGTGATATTGTTGCCATCACACAGACATAGTTGAAGGAGGGACAGAATTGGCAACTCTACATTCCAGGGTACAGGATCTTCAGGCAGGAAAGGGAGGGTGTAAAAGAGGTGGTAACTTTGCATTATTAATTAAAAAGTCAGTTACTACCATAGGGAGAGAAAATTTCTTGGAAGGGTCTTCAAATGAGGCTATGAGAGTGGAATTTAGAAATATAAAAAGGGGCAATCACACTGTTAGGAATGTATTATAGACCCTCAAAATATCAGCAGACAATGGAAAAGCAGATACATGGATAATGTGTGTAAAAACAGTAATTAGAAAATAGAACATTACAGTGCAGAACAGGCCCTTCGGCCCTCGATGTTGCACCAACCTGCGAAACCAATCTGAAGACCATCTAACCTACACTATTCCATTTTCATCCATGTGTTTATCCAATGGATAATCTAATGTTTATCTAATTGGATAATTATATTGGAAGATTTCAACTTCCCCAGCATCTTTTGTGATAACATTCAAGAAGGCTATTTATGTCAACATGCAGAAGTTCTAACAAGGGGAGGTGCAGGGCTGTATGTAACTCTAAGGAACAAAGCCCCAGAACAGGTGGGGTGGCACAATGACTCAGTGGTTAGCACAGCTGCCTCACAGCGACCCGGGTTTGATTCCAGCCTTGGCCGACTGTCTGTGTGGAGTTTGCACATTTTCCAGTGGCTGTGCGAGTTTCCTCCCACACGCCAAAGATGTGCAGGTTAAGGTGGATTGGCCATGGGAAATTGCCTGTTGTGTTCAGGTTAGGTGGATTAGTTTTGGGAAATGCAGGGGTGGGTTTGGGTAGGATGCTCTTCGGAGGGTGGTGTGGACTTGATGGGCTGAAAGGCCTGCTCCCATACTATAGGGATTTGATGTAAAAATAGATGGGAAAGCTGGCCAAGATGACAATGGGTGAGCATTTTAGTAATGGCAAAAAATGATTTGACTGGGGGAAACAGTAGATTTTCTTGAAATAAGGCAGGATCTGGCCAAAGCAGACTGGAAACAGCTACCTGTGGGAAACTCTACAGCAGAACATTGGGGATGGGCGGGGAGTTCAGCACTCAAAAAGGAAATGGAGAGAGTAAAGCCAGCATGTTCCCTTTAGGGTGACAGAGGAGAAACAAGCTCAGAGAACCAGGGATGTCTAGGCATAATGAAGTCTGGATAAGAACAAAGAAAGACTTTTAACAGCTACAAGGGAGCAAATTAACGGAGGCCCTAGTGGAGTATAGAAAGTGCAGGGGGTTCTTAAAAGGCAATTAGGAAAGCAAAGAGGAGGCATGAGAAAATGCTGGTGGATAAAATTTGGGACAATCCCAAGATATTGCAGGATTCCATTCTAAGATATTAAGGGGAGGAGGGTAGCTGGGGAAGAGTAGGGCTCGTTAGGTTGAGTGCAGGCAGGACTAGCAACTTGACATTCCAGGGTATGGTATCCTCAGGCAAGAGAGGGGACGGTGTAATAGAAGTGTGGTGTTGTATTATTAAATAAGGAGTCAGTTACTCCATTGTGATTCATTACACCCTCATTATGCCCTCCCATCTATTTTTACATCAACTGCAAATTTGGATACATTACACTCTTCCCTCCTCTATCCCTCTATGTCATTAATAGACAGAAAATAATTGAGGCCCTAGTACTGATGCTTGAGGTACTCTACTTATGTCTCTCCAAATCAGAAAAACATCTGTAAACTCCTGACTTATGCAATAATCTTTTGATGTGGCACCTTCATGATGCTTTCTGGAAACATGCTAGCAAATTCATTGAATACTCTCCTTGATTGAAATCATTGAACATCCTTCTGTTCAGTGAACTCCTGTGCTTTTAATTCCAGTTACCTGGCCATAGCAGCGTCTCATCCCCCAGTGCAGCCACAATGTCCAGCGAGGACAGCATCAACGAGGAGCTCCCCTCAAAAATACGACCTAGGTTTACAGAAAATATACAACAGCCAGTGGGCTTCACAGGAAGGCATAAAAGACAAAGACAAGGTACATACTACAGCTGGGTCAGCTTTAACTGGAGTTTAATACCTGAATGGTGGTCTCCTTACACTGTGCAGAAATGTCCAAACTTCCCATTTGGAAATAGGCAACCCAACAATTCACATGGGTTTTAGGGAACAGGGTAAACTTACATGACCCTTTTCCTGTCAGTAGTTGTAGTACATCAGCTTAGGACTTGCTGACAAAATGATGCTGTCAATGGTGATCGCTTTTACTAACAGGTAAATTGTCCAACCAATTTTTTTCTGTTTACTCTTTTGTGGGATGTGCTGGCCTTGAACTGAGTGGCTTGATGGGCGAGTTCAGAGGGCAATTGTAAGACAATCACATTGCTCATAGTCTGGAGGCAGATGTAGGCCAGACTGGCTAAGGATGGTAGATTTCCTTCTCTAAAAGATATTAGTAAACCGGCAATGTTTTACAAGCAATTGATGTGATTTTTGTGGTCCCCATTAAAGAGACCACCCTTATATTGCAGATGCATTAACTGAGTTTAATTTCCATCAGCTACTGTGGCGGGTTTTGAACCCATGCCGACAGTGCATTAGCCTGGATTTCCAGGTAGCTAGATCAGTGACATTGCCTCCATGCAAGGGGGAGACCCCTCGTCAGTTATGAATTGCTACAAGTTGCTGGGCGATTTGCATTCTCTCACCGCAAGCACGACAAGAACAGCAGTTCATCCCTAACCATGCTTCAAGTGAAGAGATAGCTGCGTTGTGCATCCATTTCCCATTAAACTCACAGGCAGATATTCAAGAGGAATAGGCAGGCGTTTCTGCGGCCTTCATAAAACTGAGAAATTAACAGCACATATCGTTTTTCACTGATACAATATGATTGCAATTATGAAGACAATCTTTGGGAAAGACAAGCAAAGAAAATGTGGTGTGGTTAGTAAGAGAGTTGAAATGAATGCCATACAGTGAGAAATGATATCTAGATGTGGAATCAGTCTAGATGGAGCTAAGCAGCAACAAGGGGGGAAAGCACGTGGGAGTTGTCGATAGGCCTCAAATAGTAACAGTAAGGTAAGGAATCGGAACATAGGAATAGTCCAGGGCATTAAACAGGAAATTAGAGATATATGCAACAGGGATGCTCTAGTAATTTTGGGTGGTTTTAATCTACATACAGACTTGACAAATCATGTTAGCAATGATACTGTGATGGATGAATTTGAGTCATGGAGTCGTAGAGCTGTACAGCACAGAAACAGACCCTTCAATTCAAATCGTTCATGCTGACCAGAAATCCTAAATTAATCTAGTCCCATATCCCTCTAAACCCTTCCTTTTCATTTAGCCATCCAGTTGACTTTTAAATGTTGTAATTGCATCTCCATCATTTCCCCTGACAGTTCATTCCATATACACACTAACCTCTGTGTGAAAAAGTTGCTCCTTAAGTCCCTTTTAGATCTTTCCCCTCTCACCCTAAACCTAAGTCCTCTACTCCCCCACCCCAGGAAAAAGACCTTGTCTACTCATTCTATCCATGCCCCTCATGATTTTATAAACCTCTATAATGTCACCCCTTAGCCTTCGACGCTCCAGCGAAAATAGACTCAGCCTATTCAGTCTGCCCCTGTAGCTCACACCCTCCAACTCTGGCAATATCCTTGCAAATCTTTGCTAAACCCTTTCAAGTTGCACAACAACTCTCCTATAGTAGGGAGACCAGAACTGTTCACAGTATTTCAAGAATGGTCTGATCAATGTCCTGTACAGCCATAACATGACAACCCAAATTATATACTCAATGCTCTGACCAATAAAAGAAAGCATACGCATGTATTCTTCACTACCCTGTCTAATTGTGACTCCGCTTTCAAGGAACCCAGAGGTCTCTTTGTTCAGCAACACTCCCCAGGCCCTTAACCATCAAGTGTATAAACCCTGCCCTGATGTGCCTTTCCAAAATGTAGCACCTCACATTTGTCTAAATTGAACTCCATCTGCCATTCCTCGGCCCATTGGGCTATCTGATCAAGGTCCTGTTATAATGTGAGGTAACGTTCTTCGCTGTCCATTACACCTTCAATTTTAGTGTCATCTGCAAATTTATCAACCATGCCGCATATTCACAACCAAATTATTTACATAAATGACAATTCCTGGACGGTATTCAATATGGCCTTTTAGATCAACATGATGAAGAATTAACCAGAGAATAGGCTATTCTATATTTAGTTTTGTTCAATGAGAAGGGGCTAATTAATAATATAAACAAAGAACTGTGGATGCTGGAAATCTGAAACAAGAACAAATTAGTGCTCAAGTAACTTTGCAAGTTTGGCAGCATCTGTGGAGAGAAAGCAGGGCCACGAGACAACAGTTTTGGAGTGTTCTATCCCAATGAAGAATCCTATCATTTCATGGTCACTTTTTAGTAAAAGACCTCTCAACAAAATTATTAATTAACACAGGTTTGGCAGCCCCGGTTGAGAAAAAGCAGAGTTAATCTTTCTGAAGAAGGGCCACTCTCAATAGATGCTGCCAGACATTAATTAATGAATTTTGTTACAAAAAGTCTTTGAGAAAGCAGTGACCACAACAAGATGGAATTCTTCATTGGGATAAAACTCTTCAAAATTATAGTCAAGTCAAAACCTAAGTAAAGCTAAGGAGGTATGAGAGGCAAGTTGGTTTCAACAGACTGGGCAACTTCATTAAGATTAGATTACTTACAGTGTGGAAACAGGCCCTTCGGCCCAACAAGTCCACACCGCCCCGCCGAAGCGCAACCCACCCATACCCCTACATCTACCCCTTACCTAACACTATGGGCAATTTAGCATGGCCAATTCACCTGACCTGCACATCTTTGGACTGTGGGAGGAAACCGGAGCACCCGGAGGGAACCCACGTAGACACGAGGAGAATGTGCAAACTCCACATAGTCAGGCGCCTGAGGCAGAAATTGAACCCGGGTCTCTGGCGCTGGGAGGCAGCAGTGCTAACCACTGTGCCATCGTGCCGCCCAAACATTTTATTTTAATAGGTAATGGTTAATATTTAAGGAACAAATGTATCTATTTCAACAATTCTACAATCCTTTTGGATGAAAGAACACAACAGCAAAGATGGCCCAACCTTGGTTAACAAAAGAAATTGTATTAGATCCTATGATCTAATGATGAGTCACAAAATTGCTAGGACAACCTAAGGACTGGGAGCAGTTTATAATTCAGTGCAGGCAGACAAAGAGATTGATTAGGAATAGAAAAAGAGTGTATAAGAGTAAACTTGCAAGAAATATAAAAGCACAAAAGCTTTGTGATAAGGTGTGAGGTCTTTTTAAAAAAATATCATTTATTTTACAGTTTGGTTTTTTGAACTAGTGGGTTTTGGTTTATTTATATGAGGGGGTTTAAAGATTAACTTGACTGTACGTTTGGAGCTATAATTTTTTGAAAGCAGTGTGAGAGAAATAGTTCCTGGATGGGTATATGAATAGGAAGGGTTTGGAGGGATATGGGCCAAGTGCTGGCAGGTTGGACTAGATTGGGTTGGGATACCTAGTCGGCATGGATGAGTTGGACTGAAAGGTCTGTTTCCGTGCTGTGCATCTCAATGACTCTATGAATCTGTAAGTGCTAAAGGGCATTTGTTTGCATTTGGAAAGTTTTACAAGCAGACAGAATAAACACTGAAGAGCTATAGGCTACTTCCAGTAAGAAGCATCAGGAATTGATTTTTTTTTTCCTTAGGGAAAATACTCATGACATGAAAAGCTATGATATTAGTGAAGACAAATGTAGGCCCCTTAAAATCTGAAACAGAATTGATAAAAAAGATGGTAGTGAAAAGCAACTGAGGAGAATTCTAGGAGGAACTGGCTTGCTCACCACAACTGAGAAGGGGGATCATGGAAGGTCCATGCACAACCAAAAGAGGGCAGTAGTGAGAAATGATGGAGGATTCTGGGAACAGCTTATGTGCCTACCTGCAGTATATAAAAGGGGGGCAAGCTTGAGTGGGTATGGATATTATAGAGAGGGGCTGTGAGGTCAAAGTGTGTGCTTTGATGAGCGTCAGGCTTTGCTGAAGAGGACAAGCAGCATTAAGGTACAACAAGGTTGAGATACTTCCTTTCTTTTAATCCAACTGTTACTAGAGGGCTAGTAATGGCAGTTAGGTGAGTGGTTGTCTCGTCCTGTGAAGTGTGGGAGATCATAGAGAAGTGATACCTATGTCTACAGGAAGCATGTCTACCTGCAGCTTCTCTCAGATCACATGGGTTGGTTGCAGGGGAGCAGCAAGTGAACTTAAGGTTTGGAAACAGGCCCTTCGGCCCAACAAGTCTACACCGACCCTCCGAAGAGCAACCCATCCAGACCCATTCCCCTACATTTACCCCTTTACGTAACACTACGGGCAATTTAACATGGCCAATTCACCTAACCTGCACATCTTTGGACTGTGAGAGGAAACCAGAGCACCTGGAGGAAACCCATGCAGGCACAGGGAGAATGTGTAAACTCCGCACAGACAGTTGTTCAGGGTGGGAATTGAACCCAGGTCCCTGGCGCTATGAGGCAGCAGTGCTAACCACTGTGCCACCATGCCACCCCTCACTGAGGAACATACCGGAGAGAGAGAGCTTTCAAGATAGGAGTCTCAGGAACGTGCTCAAACTAAAGGTTCGGCCATATAGATGGGTGACCACCAGGAGGGGCAGGCTGCAGGGGGTCCCCTGTGGCAACTCTCCTCTCAAACAGGTATTCTGGTTTGGATGAGTTTAGAGGGGATGACCTCTGAGGGGAAAGCCGCAGCGTGATTGTCTCCATTGTACACAGGGAGGGTCGAAGTGTAGGTCAGCAGTAATGATAGGGGACTCTATAGTCAGGAGCATAGACAGGCATTTCTGTGGCTGTGAGAGAGACTCCAGGATTGGAGAAGATTTTTCGGGACAGATTTATTCACATTTGGAAAAGAGTGGACACATTAGGGATTGTCAGCATAGCTTTGTGCAGGGGAAGTCTTGTCTCACAAATCTGAGATTTTTAAGGAAGTGACAAAGGTGGTTGATGAATTTTTAAAAAAAAATCACAACACCATGTTACAGTCCAACTAGTTTATTTGGAAGAACTACCCCTTCATCAGGTGGTTGTGGAGTATAAGATCGGAAGAAACAGAATTTATAGCAAAAGTTTACAATGTGATGTAACTGAAATTATATATTGAAAAAGACCTGGATTGTTTGTTAAGTCTCTCATCTTTTAGGATGACCATGTTGGTTTCAATTCTTACATATGTAGATCCCAGAACTTTTTTTTTTAAGAAGTTACATTCTCAAATGAACTTCAACAATAGGTGCCATGTCAACTCAGATTTTTGAGCAAGAATGTAATTCTGCAAGAACAAATTCACCCCACAAATTTGTATGTGTGTGCATGTGGGTGGGTGTGACTGTCAGAGAGACGGTGTGTGTGTGTGTGTGTGTGTGTGTGCTACACAATCTCTCACACGAGCACAGGCGCGCACACATTCCTGCAGACCGTGTCTCATATGCTCACACATATGCACCCCCCAGATTCACACCTCACATGCACCCTTTCACAGACTTATACACCTTTACACTCCCACACAAACACATATTCTCTCACACACTCACACCCCTGCCCCCTTCCCCTCACACACCCACCCACATGCGCACATACACAAGTTTGTGGGGTGACTTTGTACTTGCAGAATTACATTTTATTTTGCTCAAAAACTGCATGAATCCATGTAAGATTCTGTAAATCCCTTTTTTAGAAATAGAATCAGTCTGAAAATCGGGGCACAGACAGCCTCACACAGGGCACCTCCCACCTTCAATGCATTACCTGGGCTGACATGGCATCTATTGTTAAAGTTCACTTGAGAATGTAACTTTAAAAAAAAAGTTCTGGGATTTACATATGAAAGAACTGAAATCAACATGCCATTCTAAACGATGAGAGACGTAACAATCAATCCAGGTTTTTTTCCAATATATCATTTCAGTTGTATCACACCATAAACCTTTCCTATAAATTCTGTGTCTTATGATCTTGTACTCCAGAACCACCTAATGAAGGAGCAGTGCTCTGAAAGCTAATGCTTCCAAATAAACCTGTTGGACTATAACATGGTGTTGTGTGATTTTTAACTTTGTACAGCCCAGTCCAACACCGGCAACTCCACATCACAATTGATGAGGGTAGGGCAGTGGTTGCATTTGACAAGGTCCGTCTTGGTAGGCTGGTCCAGAAGATTAAGTCGCATGGGATCCATTGGATACAGAATGGTCTTGCTTGCAGAAAACAGAGCGCACAGTTGTGGTGCATCTGCTTTTCTGACCAGAAGTCTGTGACCAGTCGTGTTATGCAAGGGTCAGTGATCGGACCTCTACTGTTTACAATACATGTAAGTAATGAGGATGAAAACTCAGGGGGTCTGATTAGTAAGTTTGTGGATGACATGAAAATTGATGGAGTTGTGGAACAGTGAGGGCAGACACAGCAGGATAGAGAGGAGTTGGAAAATTTAGGTGGAAAAAGGCAGGTTGACAAGTGTGAGGTGATGCATTTTGGGAGGTCAAATGCAAGAGGAAAGTACACAGTAAATGATAGGATCCTTCGGAGCACTGAGATACAGAGGGATCGTGGGTTGGAAGTCTACAACTCCCTGAAAGCGACAATACAAGGAGATAAGGTGGTAAAGAAAGCATACAGCATGCTTGTCTTTATCAGTCACCTAGCCTGCAAAACTCTACACACTAAGACAATTTAGCATGGCCAATCCTCCTAACCTGCACATCTTCAGACTGTGGGAGGAAACCGGAGTACCCGGAGGAAACCCAGTCGGTCACCCAAGGCTAGAATCAAACTTTGGGTCCATCGTCCTGTGAGGCAACAATAGCACTGAGCCACCACGCTGCCCCCATTTTGAAAAATGTAACCTCACCCTTTTAACAAAGTAAGGAGAAAACAAAAATAAAATAGAGAAGGGTCACAGTGCACAATGTCAAGGTAGATGCTAGAGCATTTCAGACTGGAATGAGGAATATCTTCACTCAGAGCAGTGAACCTGCAGAATTCTCTGTCACAGAAGGCTGTAGAGACCAAGTTGCTGAATAAACTTAACAAGTAAATAGGTAGACTTTTAGACACTAAAGATATCTAGGGGTATGGGGAGAGTGGAATATGGCATTGAGGTAGTGGATCAGCTATCATGTAGGATACTCAATCGGCCAAATGGTGATTTTTTTGGTTTTGTCACGGGATGTCAGCATTGCTAACTAGACCAGCATTTATTACCCATCCCTAATCATCCAGGAGACAGATGCATCAACCACATTTCTAGAACAACTGGTAAACCAGCTGAGTGAGTATGGCAGATTTCCTTCCTTAAATGACATTAGTGAACCACAAGGATTATTAATATAATCTGCAATGGTTACATGGTCACCATTGGGCTAGCTTTTACTTCCAGACTGACTTCTTATTGAAGTCAACTTTCATGGTGGGATTCAAAGCCATGCCTTTAGAACAATAGCCTGGAGTTTTGGATAACTAGTCCAGCAACATTAACCCTACACCACTGCTTCCCTGCACAGTCCTATTTTCTCAGTTTCAACAGCCCCAGGACCACGCTTCTACAATGCCACTCAACCCCTCCAATCCAAAAAGGGAACAACCAAAACCACTCAATCTTAATCCTAAAAGTTGCTTAAATTTTAAATTAACAGCCTTGTTTCACCAATGCAAAGTTCAGCCACCTGGGGACAACACTCTTATTGAGATTAGAGTGTTGCTGGAAAAGCACAGCAGGTCAGGCAGCATCTAGGGAGCAGGAAAATCAACGTTTTGGGCAGGAGCTCTTCATCAGGAATCCAATTCCATCCAATTCTTTTAATCTTTTCAAACATAAAACAGAATCCAAACTTTTGCCAATTCATCACTTAGGGAGACTGAAGAAGTGCTTGTCACCAACTATGCCTTGGCATATGATGTCCACATAGAATTAGGGTGTGTTTACAGCTCAGGAAGGGACCACATCCTGCACTTGTATCAACTGTTAAACCAGTTACCCAACCTGCTGTCACTTTCCAGTATTCAGTCTGTAACAGAGGGTTACGGCACTCAAGGTGCATGGCCAGACACCCTACAGGCGAGTTGAGGGTTTCTTCCTCCAAAACCCTTTCACAGGCAGTGAGTACCAGACACCAACCACCCTCTTTGGTGGTGGGAGCCATTGCTCATCTCACCCTAATCTTTCTAGATATTTGTATCATCGATAGTCACAGGTGAGGTGCCGGAAGACTGGAGGCTGGCAAACGTGGTGCCACTGTTTAAGAAGAGCGGTAAAGACAAGCCAGGGAACTAAAGACCAGTGACCTGACCTCAGTGGTGGGCAAGTTGTTGGAGGGAATCCTGAGGGACAGGATGTACATGTATTTGGAAAGACAAGGACTGATTAGGGATAGTCAGCACGGCTTTGTGCGTGGGAAATCATGTCTCATAAACTTGACTGAGTTTTTTGAAGAAGTAACAAAGAAGATTGATGAGGGCAGAGCAGTAGATGTGATCTATATGGACTTCAGTAAGGCGTTCGACAAGGTTCCCCATGGGAGACTGGTTAGCAAGGTTAGATCTCACGGAATAAAGAGAGAACTAGCCATTTGGATACAGAACTGGCTCAAAGGTAGAAGACAGAGGGTGGTGGTGGAGGAGGGTTGTTTTTCAGACTGGAGGCCTGTGACCAGTGGAGTGCCACAAGGATCGGTGCTGGGTCCTCTACTTTTTGTTATTTACATAATTGATTTGAACGCGAGCATGAGAGGTACAGTTAGTAAGTTTGCAGATGACATCAAAATTGGAGGTGTAGTGGACAGCAAAGAGGGTTACCTCAGATTACAACAGGATCTGGATCAGAAGGGCCAATGGGCTGAGAAGTGGCAGATGGAGTTTAATTCAGATAAATACGAGGTGCTGCATTTTGGGAAAGCAAATCTTAGCAGGACTCATACACTTAATGGTAAGGTCCTAGGGAGTGTTGCTGAACAAAGAGACCTTGGCGTGCAGGTTCATAGCTCCTTGAAAACGGAGTCGCAGGTAGATAGGATAGTGAAGAAGGCGTTTCATATGCTTTCCTTTATTGGTCAGAGTATTGAGTACAGGAGTTGGGAGGTCATGTTGCAGCTGTACAGGACATTGGTTAGGCCATTGTTGGAATATTGCGTACAATTCTGGTCTCGTTCCTATCGGAAAGATGTTGTGAAACTTGAAAGGATTCAGAAAATATTTATGAGGACGTTGCCAGGATTGGAGGATATGAGCGAGAGGAAGAAGCTGAACAGGCTGGAGCTGTTTTCCCTGGAGCATTGGAGGCTGAGGGGGTGACCTTATAGAGGTTTACAAAATGATGGGGGGCATTAATAGGATAAATAGACAAAGTCTTTTCCCTGGGATCGGGGAGTCCAGAACTAGAGGGCATAGGTTTAGGGTGAGAGGGGAAAGATATAAAAGAGATCTAAGGGGCAACTTTTTCACGCAGACTGTGGTACGGGTATGGAATGAGCTGCCAGAGGATGTGCTGGAGGCTGGTACAATTGCAACATTTAAGAGGCATTTGGATGGGTATATGAATAGGAAGGGTTTGGAGGGATATGGGCTGGGTGCTGGTAGGCGGGACTAGATTGGGTTGGGATACCTGGTCGGCATGGACGGGTTGGACCGAAGGGTCTGTTTCCATGCTGTACATCTCTATGACTCTAAATCTACATCCCTGAGTTGATCTCTTAAGCTAATTAAAATGCCTCCAGATGGTGAATTTGAATTAAAAAATCTGGAACTAAGCATCAAACGACGACCATGAATCCATTATCAATTGTTGGAAATACCTATCTGGTTCACTAATGTTCTTTAGGGAAGGAAACTACCAACTTTACCTGAGTGATCCCAGACCCACAGCAACGTGGTTGACTCTTAACAGCTCTCTGGATAATTAGGGATGGGTAATAAATGCTGCTTAGGAGAAAGTGAGGACTGCAGATGCTGGAGGTCAGAGTTGAGTGTGGTGCTGGAAAAGCACAGCAGGTCAGGTAGCATCCGAGGAGCAGGAGAATCGACATTTTGGGCAAAGGCCCTTCGTCAGGAAGGGCTTTTGCCGGAAACTCCCAATTCTCCTGCTCCAATAAATGCTGCTTAGCCAGTGATGACCTCATCCCATGAATGAACAAATGAAAAAAAAACTTACTCCAGTCCAACTCTGATTGGTCTCCCTCAAAGGCACCAATGTGTCTTGGGCTTTCAGTGATGGCTGACTGTATGGAGCCCTCCAGTCACAGACCCTATTCTACCACCACAGGCACAGTGTTAAACTCGGTTTTGTTTCTGAGTCTGGATAAGTGTGCTGTTCAGCTGTGGTGGAGCAGGGGATGTTGAACGTGACATGACCTGCACTGAGCAGCATTTGGATTGTTTTTCACTCCTACATCCCAAACCTACCCTTCTCATCTAACCTTTTGCAGCCAAGCCTGTTAGAGGAGCAGTTGCCCATTGTCTGATTTGGAGTGATTAGCATGGCTGTTTCACAGTGGCAGGGATCCGGGTTCGATTTCAGCCTCAGGTGACTGAGTGGAGTTTGCACGTTCTCCCCGTGTCTGTGTGGGTTTCCTCCCACAGTCCAAAGATGTGCTGGTTAGGTGAACTTGCCATGATAAGTTGCCCATAGTGTCCAGGGATGTATAGGTTAGGTGTATTAGTCAGGAGTTAATATAGGATAGGGACTAAGTCTGACTGGGTTACCCTTCAAAGGGTCGGTGTGGATTTAGCCCGAAGAGCCTATTTTCACACTGTAGGGATTCTAATCAGAGCTCAGATCTCTGCACCAGCACTACAGCAGAGAGTGCCAATGCCACAATTAGATAATGGCTGAAATCAAAGAAAAATAAAACGTTCATTGAAACCAAACAGGACAATAAGATGTAGGAGGAGAAGTAGGCTATTTGGCCCATCGAGTCTACTCTGCCATTCAATGAAATCATGGCTGATCTGATAACTCTCAACTCCACTTTCCTGCTTGTCCCCACAGCCCTTGATTCCCTTACTGATTAAAAGTCTGTTTCTCTCTCTCTCTCTCTTGAATACTTGTAACAACCCAGCATCGGCAGCCCCTTGCAGTGAATAATTCCACAAATTTACTACCCTCAGAAGACATTCCTCCTCATCTGCTTTCAACGGGCGACTCCTACACTGAGATGATACCTTCTGGTGCTGGATAGAGGTTTTAAGATGGTGAAGGAGTTTCGTGTGGTAGACAGAGATGTTGCCACATGCAGGCTTCTGCACACCTAGGCATCACAAATGCAAGGCAGTAGCTAATAAATTCAGCAGAGAATACAGGGGAAACATCTTTACCCAGAGAGCACTGAGAATCTGGAAATCTCTCCCAAAAGTAGTAGTTGACATAAATAATACTTTTTTTAAGAAAAGAAAATGCTGTTCTTAGTAATCAAAACAAAGCTTTAACACAGTTGCTGAATATTAAACATTGTTTTCCCCACAGTGTTTTAAAAACAAAACCTGCCTTTCAATTGTCCTTTAATATGCAGAATGTAATGATAAAGTAATAAAACTTCAAGCTGAAGATCATTGAGCTAAATACGTGAAGATTATCTAAAAACAACACATCCTGGAAATTTTAAATGCCAATACATGGAATTTCTCCAAGGTAACAGTGATAGAGATCTAAATATCGAAGGTGGCCTGAGAAAGTGGTGGTGGCAGACTTAATCAATAATATAATCTGGGTACTGTATTAGTGTGTTTCTAAATGGGAAATTATAATGAAAAGTATCGTTGGGGTACAGGGAAAAAGCCACAAAGTGGGAGACAAAGCGAATGGGACTTGCAGACTGCCAGTACTGACACGATAAACTGAACAGCCTCCTGCTGTGCTCTAACCATTCTGTGTTTCTCTATACATTTTTTGGGGAAAGTGTATAGAAGTATGTTAGAGAAAGGAATGGAAGGATAGTCTGAGGTGTACACCACTAAAAAAGAGGCTTTAGCCCATTGAGTCTCGCAGGTCAAAAAGCAAATCATCTAACTATTCTAATCCCATTTTTCACACTTGGCCCAAAACCTTGTATACCTCGGCTTCACAAATGTATTTGTTAATAGGATGGGATGAGGTTGGCAGGGGGAGAACGAGTGAAATGGAGTATGGAACAAATACTAGGTTAACTGAGGTGAGGTACATTGTCTGTTCCTGTGCTATAAAATGCCACACAAGTAAATTTCTGCAAATTAAAAATAACCTGCAAACACAGTCATCGTGAATGTGATGATCAGAAACGGAGTGATGCACCTGGTGGGACCCTGTACGTACCACAGCCGGAGAGGAAAATCAAGTCACCAGAGAAGAGGCAAGCAGGAATGCTGGGAAGGTTCCCCTCCAAGACGTAGATCACATGACCCACTGTATGACCAGGGGTTAAGAAGGCATGAAATCGCAAGTTTCCCACTTTGATCGTCTCTTTATCTAGAATGGGACTGAAGAGCAGGAGGGGAAATTAAAACAAAGTCAAACATTAATCTCAAGCTGCAGGATAACACCATCTCCCCAAACACTTAGGTTGCTGGCTACAATTTGATGCTTCAATTACTTTTCTTTGGCAATACTCGGGGGAAGAGGGGGTATACTTGGTATTCAACTGCATGCTGTAATTGCTGTGTTTCATGGAGACAATGTAGAGAGATCTTTACTCCGTATCTAACCACTTGCTGCCTCTGTCCTGGAGTGTTTGATGGGAACAGTGTAAAGTGACCTTTACTGTGTCTAACCCTGTGCTGGCCCTGTTTTGGGAATGTTTCGGAGATTGTTGCACACTCCAGCACTCATCATTCACAACACTGAACAAACAAACACTCTATTGAAAGAAACTGGAAAGAGATTTTACCCGCCAAATTCAAAACTAATGGAACAGTCTAGACAGAAGGCGAGTTGTTTCCCCAGGTCAGTCTGTTCATGAATGACTAACACATTTCTGCACGGCTGTCTGTATAGCATTCTTCACAGAAATCCCCCCAAAACCTGTGGGGCCACAAAAGGGCACCCTGAATAAACAACTCCACTACTCTGAATGATAACTTAATTGGGCTCTTAATTTAAGAGGAATGTTGGACCGACTGCTGGGACACAGGGAATATTTCTGTTCACAAAGACCATTCAACTCTTCCTCAGGGATTATAAAAAAAAGTTGTCATTCAGCATGGCGGATGAGTGAGAGCAGGCAGAAAGCTGCACAAAAGGGAGAGGGTCAGTCAGACACTGCAGGTGGCAATATAGAGCAAGGAAAGTCTGTGTGAGGGAAAGAAACTGAAAAGGGGGAGAGAAAATGGGTGATGAATGAGAGAGTGAGTGAGAATGAGAGAGAAAAAAGAGAGATGGAGGGAGAGGGGCCAAGGATGAGCAAAAGGAAAGACAGCAAGTGAGAATAAGGTAGAGAGTTGAGAGGGCGAGTGAGAGTGCTTGGGGATGCTCACTGTGCACGGGGTGGGGGTCAGCAGGACAGAGGTGCGAGAGAGAGCAAGAGAGCGAGATATACGAACATATGAAATTGGAATAGAAATTGGCACTTGTCAGAACATCATAACATGGAATCCAGGGGGAGCTGGCAAACGGATACACAATTGACTTGACGGTAGGAAGCAGAGGGTAATAGAGGAAGGATGTTTGTCGGACTGGAGGCCTGTGACTAGTGGAGTGTCTCAGGGGTTGGTGCTGGGTCCATTACTGTTTGTCATCTATATCAATGATTTGGATGAGAATGTAAAAGGCATGATTAGGAAGTTTGCTGATGACACTAAAATAGACTGTATTGTGGACAGTGAGGAAGGTTATCAGAAATTGCAGCAGGACCTTGATCAGCTGGGGAAGTGGGCTGAGAAATGGCAAATGGAGTTTAATATAGATAAGTATGAGGTCTTACATTTTGGAAAGTTCAATCAAGGCAGTAGTTTCATGGTGAATGGTAGGGCCTTAAGGAGTGTAGTGAAATAGAGGGACCTTGGAGTTCAGGTGCACAGTTCTCTGAAAGTGGAGACACAGGTAGATGGGGCAGTGAAGGAGGCTTTTGGCACACTGGCCTTCATCAGTCAGGGCAGTGAGTATAGAAATTGGGAAGTTATTGTTGCAGTTGTACAGAATGTTGGGGAGGCCACATTTAGGAGTATTGTGTTCAGTTTCAGTCACCTTGCTACAGGAAGGATGTTATTAAACTGGAAAGAGTGTGGAAGAAGTTTACAAGGATGTTGCCAGGACTCAAGGATCTGAGTTATAGGGAGAGGTTGGAGAAGCTGGGACTTTTTCTTTAGAGCATAGGGAGACTGAGGGGGATCTTATAGAACTGTATAAGATCATGAGAAGCATGGACACAGTGAATACACTCAGTCTTTTTCCCAGGTTAGGGAATGGAGGACTAGAGGGCATCAGGTTAAGGTTAAAGGGGAAAGAATAAAAGGGAACCTGAGAGCAACTTTCTTTTAACGCAGAGGGTGGTAAACATATGGAATGAGCTGCCAGCGGAAGTGGTTGAGGCAGGTACATTAGTAACATTTAAAAGGCATTTGGACAAATACATGGATATGAAAGGTTTAGAAGGATATGGGCCAAGTGCAGGGAAATGGGGTTAGCCTGGATGGATATTTTGGTCAGCACGGACCAGTTTCGGTCAAAGGGCCTGTCTCTGTGCTGTAGGACTCTGAACAATAGTATCAGACATTTCCTGATTTTCCAAAATTGCTGCCTGGGTGCAGTTGGTTTATGCTCCTCCCACATACATCTTAACACAATGCTGCCAACAGCTTACGATCATCCTCCCCCACGGGGCGGACTGTTGAGGATTCTGACAGCACTAGAATGCACAAGAAATGTCTCCATATCTGTTCTTTTGTCAATGATCTAAATCGGTGTCCTGTGGTTAACGACGCTCCCTGTCACTGTTGGAAGTGAGCCCATGGTAGAAGTTAATTCTGCAAGGAGCACGGTGATAAAAATGTCCATCTCTGAACAATACAGAGGGTAACTTGATCACTTTCCTGGGGAATTTCAAGAATTTAGTCTGTTTTGTTCAAGAAGAGAGACCACATTTCATGATATAAATGCTTTTGTTGACAAAAAGCTCAAACAAGAAGTGGAAGTGAGCCAAAGCCATCGAAATACTGGTTTACAGTACATCATTCTGCAGGTAGAAACAGCGATACCATTAGTAAACAGAAGGGAAGTTGTTCTTGCCGAACTGCTGTTAGGAATGCAAGAAGCACAATGGGTAAATCATGTCCATAATCTTCAACCATTTGTTGAAAACATAGTTAATGTAATAAAACAGACAGACTTTTGACGAACCTAGGGGCTCTGGAGACTTACAAAAGATGCATCAGAACTCATCATTCTCACTGACATACTAAGATATTGGAGTTGGAAGGAATGATTAAATATCAGAGGACACTTAACAGTCATCAATTCACTCAGTGAGGAAGGATATGAAATGGCATTAGCGTTATATTAAGAGCTGCACAGCAGGAACGCCAATCTATCTGCACCCAGTCAAACAGGGAAAATCAGGAAAAGTCTAATGCTACTGTATGAGCTCAGTTGATATTAATACTGAACAAGTCACTCCCAGAGTCAAAGATAAATCATGTGTTTTATTTCTGCAGTTTGGTTGCAGTAATGGAACATAATCCAGAAGGGACTGAAATGCATTTTAAACAAAAAAAAACACACACACTTATCACACGACAAAAAAAAAATCTATAAAATATTAAACAAAGTGGAAGCTCTTATCCAGGAAAAACTTGCAAAGAATTAGAGAGAAAAACTATGCTCCTGATAACAGTTGTGTATTGCGAGGCCACATTACCACAACAGCTGAACAGCTTTTGCTGTGTGATGTCTAGAGTCTATCTTGTATCCCTAGAAACATAATTTATTTCTTTAATTCACTATCAAAATAGCTCTTAACTTGTTAGACACGTGTATTGTCTTAAGTGATTAAAAGTTTGTTCGTTGTTGTGGTTCTGTTCACCGAGCTGGGAATTTGTGTTGCAGACATTTTGTCCCCTGTCTAGGTGACATCCTCAGTGCTTGGGAGCCTCCTGTGAAGCGCTTCTGTGATAGAACATAGAACATAGAACAATACAGCACAGAACAGGCCCTTCGGCCCACGATGTTGTGCCGAACTTCTATCCTAGATTAAGCACCCATCCATGTACCTATCCAAATGCCGCTTAAAGGTCACCAATGATTCTGACCCTGCCTCTCCCACGGGCAGCGTATTCCATGCCCCCACCACTCTCTGGGTAAAGAACCCACCCCTGACATCTCCCCTATACCTTCCACCCTTCACCTTAAATTTATGTCCCCTTGTAACACTCTGTTGTACCCAGGGAAAAAGTTTCTGACTGTCTACTCTATCTATTCCTCTGATCATCTTATAAACCTCTATCAAGTCACCCCTCATCCTTCGCCGTTCCAATGAGAAAAGGCCGAGAACTCTCAACCTATCCTCGTACGACCTATTCTCCATTCCAGGCAACATCCTGGTAAATCTTCTCTGCACCCTCTCCAAAGCTTCCACATCTTTCCTAAAGTGAGGCGACCAGAACTGCGCACAGTACTCCAACTATGGCCTAACCAAAGTCCTGTACAGCTGCAATATCACTTCACGACTCTTGAATTCAATCCCTCTGCTAATGAACGATAATACACCATAGGCCTTCTTACAAACTCTATCCACCTGAGTGGCAACTTTCAAAGATCTATGTACATATACCCCAAGATCCCTCTGTTCCTCCACCTGACTAAGAACCCTACCATTAACCCTGTATTCCGCATTCTTATTTGTTCTTCCAAAATTGACAACCTCACACTTGGCAGGGTTGAACTCCATCTGCCACTCCTCAGCCCAGCTCTGCATCATATCTAAGTCCCTTTGCAAACGACAAATGCCCTCCTCACTGTCCACAACTCCACCTATCTTTGTATCATCTGCAAATTTACTGACCCACCCTTCGACTCCCTCATCTAAGTCATTAATAAAAATTACAAACAGCAGAGGACTCAGAACTGATCCCTGCAGAACTCCACATGTAACTGGGCTCCAGGCTGAATATTTACCATCTACCACCACTCTCTGACTTCGACCGGTTAGCCAGTTTTCTATCCAATTGGCCAAATTTCCCTCTATCCCATGCCTCCTGACTTTCCGCATAAGCCTACCATGGGGAACCTTATCAAATGCCTTACTAAAATCCATGTACACTACATCCACTGCTCTACCCTCATCCACATGCTTGGTCACCTCCTCGAAGAATTCAATAAGACTTGTAAGGCAAGACCTACCCTTCACAAATCCGTGCTGGCTGTCCCTAATCAAGCAGTGTCTTTCCAGATACTCATAAATCCTATCCCTCAGTACCCTTTCCATTACTTTGCCTACCACAGAAGTAAGACTAACTGGCCTGTAATTCCCGGGGTTATCCCTATTCCCTTTTTTGAACAGGGGCACAACATTCGCTACTCTCCAGTCCCCTGGTACCACCCCCCGTTGACAGTGAAAACGAGAAGATCATTGCCAACGGTACTGCAATTTCCTCTCTTGCTTCCCACATAATCCTAGGATATATCCCGTCAGGCCCGGGGGACTTGTCTATCCTCAAGTTGTTCAAAATGTCCAACACATCTTCCTTCCTAACAAGGATCTCTTCTAGCTTACCAGTCCGTTTCACACTCTCCTCTTCAACAATACGGTCCCTCTCGTTCGTAAATACTGAAGAGAAGTACTTGTTCAAGACCTCTCCTATCTCTTCCGACTCAATACACAATCTCCCACTACTGTCCTTGATCGGACCTACCCTCGTTCTCGTGCTCTTTCAGAATAAGCACATTCAGAATAAGATTCGATCAATATGCACATGGACCTGGATCCAATATACCAGCCACTGCAAAGGACAGCTGGAACTGACAACCGGAAGCGGCAGATTCAAACCACTACAAATACCGGAGGAAAGATCACAGAAGCGCTTCACAGGAGGCTCCCAAGCACTGAGGATGTCACCTAGACAGGGGATGAAACGTCTGCAACACAAATTCCCAGCTCGGCGAACAGAACCACAATAAGTGATTAAAGTTTAATACAATCAGATATTATTCATTAGCAGTCTTGCCTAATGGCATACCTTGGTCAAAATGGAGGCTAGTTTTAAGGAGTTAATTCAAGGGTTTTTATTAGCAAAATGAACAAATTAAGTGATCTAAACTCCCTTTTAAAATGGAGAGAGTAAAGAGATGGTATTTATTTACTCCACTGAAACCTTTTATGATTTGGAACAGCTCTCTTAAATCTCGCCTGATTAACCTCTCTGCTGCAAGGAAAACAAATCCAGATGCTCTAGCCTCCTATGTAACTATAATTCCTTGTATCTCTGGAAAATTGGATAAATTTTGTCTACACCCTTACTTCAAATACAGTGCTCAAAACTGGGCACAACACAACATCCCCAAGCCTAATCAGATTTTTCAAGAAATCCTTTGGGAACTGGTGCGGATTTGGAACAGGCCACAGCTGCAAGGAAACACCCACAATACTGACACTGGCTCTGACCAGGGTGTAGGTGGTCGCACAGATGATTAAACCAAGATTGACGTACAGAAATAGAGTTGGAGGATCTTTGCTGGATCTCACCCACCCCAGCACAAATTAATCTTAGCTCTATTTGCAGAAAAAGCAGGGGGGGGGGGGGGGGGGGGGGGGGGTGGTGCAGTCACTGAATCGTAGAGAATGAGAATGGAGGCTGTTTGACTGGCAGCCAAGGAGCAAGGTGGTACACGGTGAAGCCTTACCTGTTATTGTGTGGTCAGAAATGGGGAAATGCTGGAGGGTGTGGTAACTTAGTAAATACTAATCTGACTGGGCAGAGTCAATATGAATTTTTGATAGGGAAAGAGTGTTTGATGAAATTGTCAAGACCATTTGAAGATGTTATTTGTAACACAGGTAAAGGAAAGTGGTGCATTCGGATTTTCAGAAGGCTACTGTTAAGATTCCATTGAACAGTGGAACAGTAGTAAACAGAATGAGATTGCATGGGGTTGCCACAGCTTACTGTGGATTGAGAACTGATTAACAGGAGAAAACAGTGGGAATAAACAGTGATCATTCTCAGGATGGAAGGCAGTTACTAACGGAGTACATGTTTTAAGATTTAATGTCTGGGCCACAGCCATTCACAATCTTGATGTGAGGACAAAATGTAACATTTCCAAGATACAAAACGAGAGTTAAGTTGGAGGAGGATGAAAGGAAACTTCACAGGGATTTAGACCCGTTAAGCAACTGGATAACATCGTAGCAGACAGAATATAGTGCAAATACAAAACTGTCCGTTTTGATAGAAAAAGCAAGGCTGAATATTTCTGATATGGACAGGGGCTAGGAAGTACATGTTGTGTAAGGGAACTAGAATGTGAGACACTAAACTTCAGCAGGCAGTTGCAGTCAGCAATTGGACAAGTGGGATATTGGAGACAAAAAGAGAAATTGCTGGGAAAAGCGCAGCAAGCTGCCAGACCTGCTGAGCTTTTCCAGAAACTTCTGTTTTTGTTTCTGATTTACAGCATCAGCAGCTCTTTCAGTTTTTAAACAGTATATTGGCCCCAACCACTAGGGCATATGAGTATGTTTGTGCAAATAGCTTTCTGCAGTTGTATAGAGCTTTTGTGAGAACTAATCTGGATGAATTGGGTAAAACCTTGGGTACCCTTATCCAAGGACATACTTGCCATAGATTGAATGTAACGGAGTTTCACCAGACTAATCTGTGGAACAGAATATTAATACTAAAACGAGAAATTGAAGGAACTAGGTCTGTATTCTCTAGGAGTTTCAAAGAAGAGATGACTGACTTGATGCCTACCACGGTGGTTCAGTGGTTAGCACTACTGCCTCACAGCGCCAGGCACCCAGGTTTGATTCCAGCCTCATGTGATTGTCTGTGTGGAGTTTGCACATTCTCCCCGTGTCTGTGTGGGTTTCCTCCGGGTGCTCCGGTTTCCTCCCACAGTCCAAAGATGTGCAGGTTAGGTGAATTGGCCACGCTAAATTGCCCACAGTGTGCAGGGATGTGTAGGTTAGGTGTATTAGTCAGGAAAAATGTAGAGTAATAGAGTAGGGGAATGGTCCGGGTGGGTTACTCTTTGGAGGATCGGAGTGGACTTGTTGGGCCAAATGGCCTGTTTCCACACTGTAAGGATTCTATGATTCATCAAGAATTCTAATAAGGCGAGACAGCGTAGATGAGAACTGGATGTCTCCCCTGACTGGTGAATCTTGAACGATGGAACAGCCTCAGGATGGGGGGGTAGACTATTTAAGGTTGAGATGAGGAGGAATCTCTTCACTCGGAGGGTGGTGAATCTTTGGAATTCTCTACTTCAGAAGGCTGTGAAAGCTCAATTATTGAGCAGGTTAAAGATGGAATTTTAGTGACTGATCAAAGAAAGAATGTGGAAATAGAATGGGAAAAGCAATAGATTTTTCAGTCTAAAATTAGTTATTTAATCAAGTAACTGGTGTGGAAAAGATCAGTGACAGAAACCAGAGTGGCATGTTCAATAAATCATGTGGGACAGTCAGTTTTTAACAATCAAGAGAATGAAACACCCAATTTAGAACAATACTGGGAGCACAATACATGGGAGTCTTGGGCAACACAAATAAGTTGATGATAAAACACATTTTTTGGACAACTCCCTCCCCCACTGGTGTTCTGAATGCCACATTGCAAGTTAATTGCTCAATTGTATACAATGCACTTAGTTTGGAAGGGGTGGGAGGGACAATGTGAAAAGGGCAAAAGTTGAATTTGCCTTCTCCACACATTAGAATTTAATGTTTAGTTTCAACAGGACACTCCCTTGTGTCCCTTCCCAGCCCCAGGGCAAGCAGTTTAGAGAAAACAGACCATTTATAAAGAGGAATTCAAATACGTGAGCCAGAATATCGACTAGTCAAGATCAAATGCATTGTCCAAACTGGCAAATATTGAAAACACAGATTAAGTCAGATCCTGTGAGAGAAAAGGCAGATTTAGGGCAGGAATTATATCAGCAATAGTTCCCCTTGACTGGAAAGGTCATGGATTCAAGAACACAGAATCTCAAAACAGTTATGGCACAGAAAGCAGTCATTCTGCCCATCGTGTGTGCACCAGACTCCTGAGATTTGAGCGTTTAAGCCTTTAGCACAAATGTAGCATAACTAACTCTCCATCAGAGGTACGGTGTCCTCATATCAAGTCAAGCCAGGCTCACACCAAAGTTTGGAGGAAGACAGTGGCACACTGGTAATGTCTGGACTAGCAATCTGGAGTCAGGCCATTACTCTGGGAGTATGGGGCCAAATCCCACCATGGCAACTGGTGGAATTTAGATTCAACTCAAATCAGGAACATAAAGCTAGTCTTGGTGACGACGACCATCTGACTCATTTAATGCCCTTTTAGGGGAAGGAAATCTGCCATCCTCACTTGGTCTGGCCTACACATGACTCCAGATGCACAGCAACGTGATTTACACTTAACAACACACTGATGTGGCCAACTGAGCCACTCAGTTCAGGGGCAATTAGGGATAGGCAATAAATGCTCCTTGCCAGCAGCATGCAAATCCCATGGAACAATAAAAAAAAACTAATCAATGCCAACATACCTGCAGTGAGGGTGCTGCATGCTCAACAGTGCTTTGACATGAGTCTTAAACCACAGGCCTGAGTACCTTCTGCACTAGAGGAATGAGGAGCTTTCCCCTCTGTTCTGCGATAATATTTATTCTTCAACGGGCATCTTCTTCAGGGTAACTAGGGAAGGGCAATGCCCACATCCTGTTGTAGAACCCATGCAGCATGGAAGCAGGTGATTCGGCCCATCCAAACAGCATCCCACCCAGGGTCAGGAGGGTAGTGAACCTGTGGTATTCCTTACCACAGCTATCTGTGGAATGTCAACTGATGAAAATATTCAGGGAAGATCTAAATATTTCCATTTTAAAGGCATCAAGAGGAGAAAGCAGGACTAGAGTGTTGTGATAGAGGCATGATCATATTGAAAGGCGGAGCACACTTGAAGGGTCGAATGGCCTACTCCTGCTCCTAGTTTCTACATTTGCACAGCTTCCTTAACGTAATAAATGGTTTCCAGACATGTCACAGAAAGATTACGAAGCAAAAGTACACAGTGAGCCATATAAGCTGATACTATGGGCAAAATGATTAAAGCTTTGAAGCAAGGTTCTGCAGAAGGTCTGAAAGGAGGGATTTCTGCAGGTGCTGAGGGTACAGGTAACTGCAGGTACGATTGTTCATGTGGGAGCGACTGAAATCAGGGCTGCTCAAAAGGCTAGAAATGGAGGAACAGAGATGTCAGGAAGAGGGAGGTCGTAACAGAAACATCGAACAGAGCATAGAACATTACAGTGCAGTACAGGCCCTTCTGCCCTCAATGTTGCACTAACCTGTGAAACCAATCTGAAGCCCTACACACTATTCCATTATCATCCATATGTTTATCCAATTACCATTTAAATGCCCAAACGATGGTGAGTCTACTACTGATGCAGGTGTGATGCTACAGAGAGATTTGAAGACAATTAATATTTTAAAACTTAAAACGTTGCTGTAAAGGTAGCCAGTGCAGCTTTGAGAGCACAGGGGATGAGGAGTGAATTGGCTTAGTGCACTTTAGGATACTGGGAGCAGAGTTTTGGAATGATATCAATGTCAAAGTGTGGAAGAAGAAAGGTCAACCTGGACAGACAGATTGCAAGTATCCCATTATACTGCTGGCCTACAGCTTGGAGATGACTGGTTAGATGTCAGGGAGGTGACAGCTGACATAACAAGTCACCAGCTTCTGTCTTGCACTGGCCAGAGACCTGACAGGTTACTGTCCTGCTCAGTGCTGACATCTGGGGATTTGATTAGAGTGCTTATGTTAAAGGCTAGGAGAGATATCTGGTCTGAGATGGTCATTAATTAGCATTTCCATGCCATGCCCGTCAACCGCCATTTGCCAATCCAAGTTGAAAAGGGTGGTGCTGGAAAAGCACGGCAGGTCAGGCAGCATCCGAGGTGCAGGGGAGTTGACGTTTCGGACATATGCCCTTCATCAGTAATCATTCCTGATGAAGGGCTTATGCCCAAAGTGTCGACTTTCCTGCTCCTCGGATGCTTCTTAACCTGCTGTGCTTCTCCAGCACCACCCTTTTCAACTCTGATCTCCAGCATCTGCAGTCCTCACTTTCTCCAATTTGCCAATCTAGGCCTAGGTGGTGCTCAGTTCCTGCTGAGGGCTGTCACAATTATTTCATTATCAGAGGACGTGCAGATGGAGCTGAGCTTTCTCGCATTGTCATCCACTCCTGACCTTTCAATGGTGTCACTGATGAAGTGCTTAGGTAAAGAACATTTTCCAAGTGTATTTATTCTTGGCTTTTAACAACTGTGACCAAGGTGTATGGCACACTGTCCATTGGTAATTTTAGGCAGCAAACCCAAATACCAATCATCTGTTCAGGATAACACTAAAGTTCAGTCAAATGAGGGGAAAAATGGAGATCTGATGTAACCATGACCTAATCATAAGACACAAGAGTAGAAATTAGGACATTCGGCCCATCAAGTCTGCTCCACCACTCAATTATGGCTGATAAATGTTTCAATCCCACTCTCCCACCTTCTCCCCATAACCTTTGATCCCTTTAACAATCAATAATCCATCTATCTATCTCAGTCTTAAATATACTCAATGACCTGGCCCCCACAGCCGTATGTGACAATGAATTCCACAGATTCCCCACTCTCTGGCTGAAGAGGTTTCTCCTGATCTCTGTTCTAAAGGGTCTTCCCTTTACTCTAATGCTGTGCCCTTGGGTTCTAGTCTCTCCTACCAATGGAGTAATCTTCCCAAAGTAGACTCTATCCAGGCCTTTCCGTATTCTGTAAGTTTCCATTAGATCCCCCTTCATCCTTCTAAACTCCATTGAGTATAGACCCAGAGTCCTCAATGTTAAGCCTTTCATTCCTGGGACCATTCTCAAGAACCACCTCTGGACCCACTCCAGGGCCAGTACATTCTTGCTCAGATATGGGACCCAAAATCGCGAATGTAATATTGCAGGAATATTGCTGTAATATCAGCAGTATTCCAGCTTCTCACTCTCAAACCGAGAGGTGGAAAAGGATCAGCGGCAGCCTTGTGTCCCTAGAAACATAGGACATGGGGGCTATTTGGCCTTTCAAACCTGATCCACCAGGGAGAGGTGATGGCTGAGTGGGATTATCGCTGTACTGTTAATCCCGCGACCCAGGTATGGGTCTGGGGACCCAGGTTTGAACCCTGCCACAGCAGATGGTGGAATTGGAATTCAATAAAATATCTGGAATTAAGAATCTAATAGTGACCACGAATCCATGGTCGATTATTGGAAAAAACCCATCTGGTTCACTAATGTCCTTTAGGGAAGGAAACTGCCATCTTTACCTGGTCTGGCCTACATGTGACTCCAGACCCACAGCAATGTGGCTGACTCTTAACCATCCTCTGGGTAATAAATGATGCCTGGCCAGCAACACCTTCATCCCGTGAATGAAAAAAAACATTCAATGTGACCATGGCTAATCTGATTAGCCATCTGAGATGGCTGTCTCAGTGATGGGACAACGTTTCCTTCCCTCACAGGAGGCTGATGGTCTTTGGAACTCTCAGCAGTAGAAGCAGAATCTTTGGAGTTCTTGAGACAGATGTGGAGAGTTTATTGATAAGCAAGGGGTTGGGGGTGGGTGGGGGCTAAAGTTATTGGGACTGTGGCGTAATCAGACCAGCTATGAATTTACAGAATGGCATAGCCAGCTCTAGGGACCAAGTGGCCAATGTCCAGCTCCTAATTTATACGTTAGTATAAGTCTGGAGTTAACGAAAGACAAAGGGATAGACATGGCAGTTAAGTGACAGTGTGCCGGAACATCTCAACTTGTGACCCCCCACCCCACCCAATAGGCCTGTAAATTCTCTCGTCAGGCATTACTGAGTGATGGCACAAAAGACAAAATAATTGAGACTTGTCAATGGATAGTAAGTAGTGCTTAATCAGCAGCTTAGGACTGAACTCAATCACTCTGGCTCCACACATATAAAACGTGCTTCTTTTATGCTCCATAAATGTTACCCATCTCCCTTTCTGGTCCCCAAATACACATGGACACAACTTACTTTGTGAGTCCAGGAATGTTATCTCTGGATGTACCATACACCCTACAAGATTTGTAGATTTTCTTCAGTACCTTGTTCCCACCACTGTGATCCCTACACAAAACAAAAAGAAAAAAAGAGGCAACAAGGTAGATCAAATATAGTCCAGATATTGGTAATTGTATTAAATGAATAAAGGGTAACAATGGGTATACAGGATTGGACCACGGCGGTCAGAATTTCCCTGATGGACTATATGACCTAACATCTATGTCTTTGAGGGAGTCAAACAAGCAAACAGAAGTAAGTAATCTGAAACAAGTTTGACAGCTCCCCCATTCACTATGTTACACCTCACCGGTGTCACATGCTGCAAATGGAGTCCCATTTTCCTGCAGTCAGGTTAGAGACCATGGACCACACCTCAGTGATCCCAAACTAATCCTGGAAAAGTGTCATAACCCCAGGATCAGTGTTTGTTGGGGAGGGGTTGTGGTTGGGAGGAGGAAGCATCACGTCAGGGATAGGTAAAAGAGAGAGATGTCGGGGAGGAAAGAGAAGAGACAGCACTAGTCATTAGCGTGATTGGGGTAGGGGAAGAGCACGGGGTAAGGAGAGAGGCAAGAGAGGATCAGGGCATAAGAATAGTGAGAAAGCCTTGAGGGAAACAAGGGAATGGGAGGCAACTACACACTGGTGGCTTTTCCCAACTACCACTTCACTGTCATTACTGGGCCTTAAGAGAAACTTCTCATCAGACGCGCCATTTGAATTGGGGGCAGGAATAAAAATCTGCATGTGCATGTCACAAGGGCCATGAAACTGTTTCCAGGATTGTCCCACTGTCAAAGCTAATGACCCCTGGGGTCTCCTTCAAATACCACTATCAGATCCCTGAGTTTATTAGTAACAGTGCGTCATTAGCCCCAGCAGAAAAAGACAGTCCACTGTTGTGCAAATCCAAGCCTCCTCCGTTTAGCCCCCATCTGGATCAGATGATTTGATTCCAACAAGGCCAATGATCACAGCTGTGAGGCCTCTACAGTCCAACAAACCAGAAATACACTCAGCCCAGGCTTACAGATTAAGGGATAATGTATAGTGATTACCAGGCAGCAGCTGAACAGACGTCATTGTTCCTGAATAAGTTAGAGAAACACAAACCACGGGAAATAAGGCTGACAATAAAAATGAAAGCAGCCTGTCTACTCACCAGTGCTTGTGTGTTGTGAGAATTGCTTCCAGAGTCGCACCCTCCTGTTCAAGATGTGTCTAAAAAGCCAAAATAAAACAGGTGGAAACAACAGTGTATTGTTTGTTTGTTGTGGGCTCAATGGAATTTCTAGAAACTTGTCCAATTCTCCTACTCAATATCAGCACCAAGTTTAATAAAGTTTCCTTTGTAGTATCACAGGATAGGGACAGCACAAGATTAGAAACAGAAACAGGTCAGGCAGCATCACCGGGGAAGCAGAGTTAATGGTGAGTCTAATAGGATTCGCTCTCAAAATTCCAGCATCACAGTGCTTTGTTCTTACCCAAGTACAGGAAGTTCCTAGAGACAAGCAAAGCTCCATCTACACTGTTCCCACAAACACTCCCAGGTCATGCTGTACAAAACACTGCTGCAGCCACACTCTGAGTATTGCATACGGCTCTGGTCGCAGCTTTACAGGAAGGATGTGGAAGCATTGAAATGGGCACAGAGGAGATTCACCAGGATGTTGCCTGGTATGGAGGGAAGGTCTTATGAGGAAAGGCTGAGGGATTTGAGGCTGTTTTCATTAGAGAGAAGGTTAATAGGTGACTTAATAGAAAACGATCAGAGGATTAGACAGGGTGGACAGTGAGATACTTTTTCCTCCGATGGTGATGGCTAGCACAAGGGGACCTAGCTTTAAATTGATGGGTGATAGATATAGGACAGATGTCAGAGGTAATTTCTTTACTCAGAGTAGTAAGGACATGGAATGCCCTGCCTGCAACAGTAGTAGACTCACCAACTTTAAGGGCATTTAAATGGTCATTGGATAGGCATATGGATGATAATGGAAAAGTGTAGGTTAGATGGGCTTCAGATTGGTTCCACAGGTCAGTGCGCCGTAATGTTCTATGCTGAAAAATGTGTTGCTGGAAAAGCGCAGCAGGTCAGGCAGCATCCAAGTAACAGGAGAATCGATGTTTTGGGCATAAGCCCTTCTTCTGGAAATTTCCTGAAGAAGGGCTTATGCCCGAAACGTCGATTCTCCTGCTCCTTGGATGCTGCCTGACCTGCTGCGCTTTTCCAGCAACACATTTTTCAGCTCTGATCTCCAGCATCTGCAGTCCTCACTTTCTCCCTGTAATGTTCTATGGTCTAGGTCAGGTAAACACCATCAGGACAGGGACAACACAGGGTCAGATACAGAATAAAGCTCCTTCTACACTGTGGACCATCTACTTCAATCTCAACTTCAGAAATCAGCAGACAATGGAGGAGCTTTCCATTGCTTTGGCCTGGATTCAAATCAAGCCCTGATGATTAAAAGGTGAAGTGGCTAATCTCATGCAACCTGATATCCACACATATTATTCCGTGTATAGTGAGGAGGCAGGCAACAAACTCCAAAGGGCTCAAGAGAGAGGTCATTCCAGTTCCTGTTAGCACACAGCTCCCAGTATCAAAGCCTGGTTAAATATTGGCACATTTCAACCTTGTGGGAGATTTGCTCGTGTGATTTGGGAGGGTTTAAACTAATTTGGCAGGGGGATGGGAATCAGAGCGACATGTCTGAGAGGGGGTCAGTTGCAGACATGACAGTGACAGGATATACTGAATCTAAAAGGAAGGTTTCTCTCACAATGAAACAAGGGGATCGGTTAAAGCGTGTATGCTTTAATGCAAGGTGTGTCTGAAATAAGAGTGACTAACTTACAGCATGGACCAGTATTTGGGGCTACGATGTTGTGGCCATAACAGAGACTTGGGTTTCAATGGGGCAGGAATGTTTGCTTGATGTTCCAGGGTTTAGAACATTTAAAAAGAACAGGGAGGGTGGAAAAAGAGGAGGGGGTGTAGCATTGCTAATCAGAGAGTGCATCACAGCTACAGAAACGAAGGCTGTTGAGGAAGGTTTGTCTATGGTGTCAGTCTGGATGGAAATTAGGAACAGCAAGGGAACAGCCACCGCATTGGAGGTTTTCTACAGACCCCCTAATAGCAGTAGAGAGATTGAAGATCTCACAGGCAGGCAGATTCTGGAAAAATACAAAAGTAGCAGGGTTGTTGTTATGGGTGATTTCAACTTTCCCAATATCGACTGGAACCTCCTAAGTGCAGATGGTTTGGATGGAGTGGTTTTTGTCAGGTGCGTTCAGGAGGGTTTCCTTACTCCGTACGTAGACAGACCGACGAGGGGAGAGGCTATTTTGGATTTGGTGCTCAGCAACGAGCCAGAACAAGTGTCAGATCTCGCTGTGGGAGAACACTTTGGTGAAAGTGATCACAATTGCTTCGCATTTACCATAGCGTTGGAGAGGGAAAGGTGCAGTTACAGAGGGAAGATATTTAATTGGGGAAAAAGAAATTATGACGCTATCAGACAGGAGTTGGAAAGTACAGACTGGGAAGCAATTGTTCCACAGAACGGGCACAGCAGACATGCGGAGATTGTTTAAGGAGCAGTTGTTGCGAGTGATGTACAAATTTGTTCCTCTGAGACAGGTAAGAAGGGGTAAGGCTAAGGAGCCTTGGATGATGAGAACAGAGGAACTTCTTGTCAAAAGGTAGAAGGCAGCTTACGTAAGGTGGAGGTAGCACGGATCTAGCACAGCTTTAGAGGATTACAGGCTTGCTAGAAAGGAGCTCAGAAATGGACTGAGGAGAGCCAGGAGGGGGCACAAAAAAGGCTTGGCAGGAAGGATTAGGGAGAACCCAAAGGCTTTTTATTCATAGGTGAAGAATAAGAGAATGATCAGGGAGAAGGTAGGGCCGGTCAGGGATAGCGTAGGGAACTTGTGCGTGGAGTCTGAGCAGATAGGGGAAGCCCTAAATGAGTTTTTTGCTTCGGTTTTCACCAAGGAAAGGGAACATGTTATAAATGAAAACTTTGAGGAGCTGGGATACAGTCTTGACCAGATGAAGATTGATGAAGTTGATGTGCTTGAAAGTTTGGAAAACATTAAGATTGATAAGTCCGCAGGGCCAGACCAGATTTTTCCCCAGGCTGCTCAGAGAAGTGAGAAAGGAGGTTGCTAAGCCGCTGGCGAGGATATTTGCCTTCTCACTCTCCACGGGAGTTGTACCAGAGGACTGGAAGGAGGCGAACGTTGTTCCTCTTTTCAAGAAGGGTAATGGGGAAATCCCTGGCAATTACGGATCAGTCAGTCCTACATCTGTGGTCAGCAAAGTTTTGGATAGAATTCTGAGGGATAGGATTTATGACTATTTGGCCAAGCACAATGTGGTTAAAGGCAGTCAGCATGGCTTTGTGAGGGGCAGGTCATGCCTCACAAATCTTATTGAGTTCTTTGAGGAGGTGTCAAGATAGGGCGACGACGGTGGTGGAGCAGTGGGTGTGGTGTATATGGACTTCAGCAAGGCATTTGACAGGGTTCCCCATGGTAGGCTCATTCATAAAGTCAGGAAGTATGGGATACAGGGAGATTCGGCTATCTGGATTCAAAATTAGCTGGCTGACAGAAGGCAGAGAGTTGGCTGTAGATGGAAAGTATTGTGCCTGGAGGTCAGTATTGAGTGGGGTCCTGCAGAACTCTGTACTTGGGCCTCTGCTCTTTGTAGTTTTATAAATGACTTGGATGAGGAGGTCGAGGGGTGGGTTAGTAAATTTGCAGATGACACAAAGATTGGAGGTGTCGTCGATAGTATAGAGGGCTACTGCAGGCTGCAGCGTGACATAGACAGGATGCAGAGCTGGGCTGAAAAATGGCAGATGGAGCTCAACCTGGATAAATACGAAGTGATGCATTTTGGAAGGTCGAACTCGAATGCTGAAAATAGGATTAAAGACAGGATTCTTGGCAGTGTGGAGGGACAGAGGGATCTTGGTGTTCAAGTACATAGATCCCTTAAAGTTGCCACCCAAGTGGATAGGGTTGTTAAGAAAACATATGGTGTTTTGGCTTTCATCAACAGGGGGATCGAGTTTAAGAGCCGCGAGGTTTTGCTGCAGCTCTACAAAGTCCCTGGTGAGACCACACTTGGACTATTGAGTCCAGTTCTGGTCGCCCTACTCTAAGAAAGATAGAGGTTTTGGAGAGGGTGCAAAGAAGGTTTACCAGGATGCTGCTTGGACTGGGGGCCTTGCGTTATGAAGAAAGGTTGAATAAGCTCGGACTTTTCTCTCTGGAGAGAAGGAGGAAGAGAGGAGACCTGATCGAGGTATACAAAATACAGAGAGGAACAGATAGAGTCAAAAGCCAGAGACTTTTCCCCAGGGCAGGATTGAGGGTAAGAGAAGTCATAGTTTGAAGATATTAGGAGGAAGGTATAAAGGAGGCATCAGAGGTAGGTTCTTTACGCAGAGAGTTGTGAATGCATGGAATGTGTTCCCAGCGGTGGTGGTGGAAGCAGAGTCATCGGGGACATTTAAGCAGCTGCTGGACATGCACATGGGTAGGAGTGAGTTGAGGGGTGTGTAGGTTGTTACTATATTTGACATCAGGATTAAGTCTCGGCACAACATCATGGGCCAACGGGCCTGTTTGTGCTGTACTTTTCTATGTTCTAGTACACTTAGCCATAAAGGACATGGTACAGGATTAAAGAAGCCTATTGGGGCAACAGCCCTTTATAAAAGAAAAGTGGGCAGTTTACCTGGATTATTAGTGGGTCAGAAGGATCAACAGCCACAGCAACATTTGTGTCCAAGTCGATGATCAGGTATCCATAGTTGTCTGTCAGTATCGGGACTGGAAGAATTTTCACACCTAAGGGAACGGGGACAGGTCATCACACAGGAAGAAACAGATATGCCAATAGACACTGCTCAACTCGACATCCCAGGACCACCTTGCAACAGTGCTCCAGCCCCCTCCCTCCCTCCCTCACTCACTCCCTTCCTCCCTCCCACCTTCTCCCCACCCAAACTTCACTGGACCCATCAACTCCAAGTCTATTACTGTCCAGAAACATGGTACAGTACTGGTGGGGACAGGTCTGTCACTGTATTACACTGGGGTACAGTACTGGTGGGGACAGGTCTGTCACTGTATTACACTGGGGTACAGTACTGGTGGGGACAGGTCTGTCACTGTATTACACTGGGGTACAGTACTGGTGGGGACAGGTCTGTCACTGTATTACACTGGGGTACAGTACTGGTGGGGACAGGTCTGTCACTGTATTACACTGGGGTACAGTACTGGTGGGGACAGGTCTGTCACTGTATTACACTGGGGTACAGTACTGGTGGGTATAGGTCTGTCACTGTATTACACTGGGGTACGGTACTGGTGGGGACAGGTCTGTCACTGTATTACACTGGGGTACAGTACTGGTGGGGACAGGTCTGACAATGTAAAAGTTGGGTACAGTACTGAGATATTGACGTATCATGAAAAAACATCAGCATTCTAGTCATCTCCACAGAAGTAGCATTGTGTCAGAATAAGCCATTCCTGCTCAAGGTGCTGTCTCCAGCATGAACCTCAGCACAACATGGACCAAACTCTCTGTAAACTCAAAGCAAAGCTGAGGCCATTAGAGAACACAGCCCTCAATGCTGTCTTCACACATGCATCTTTCAACAGGAAACAGCAACAGAACTTCCCAAAAATCTTGACATTCTGAAGTGTCATGTTGGGCTCAAAACAATAACACCACAGAACCCACCAGATCTGCTAGAATTTGCCAATACTTCTTTTTTTTTTTCAGAATTTCACGATAGTATAAAACCTGGCAGGCAAAATAACCCAGAAATAGTGATACAACATGGGCCTTGATCACATTCCAACAATGGTGCTGAAGACATCTGCTCCAAAATTAGCCACAGCCCAAACTATTCCAGTAAATACAACACTGACAATTATTTGATTGCACTGAAAATTGCCCATGTAGGCCCTGTCCACAAATAAAGGAGGACAAATTAACATGGCCAATTAGCACTCCAGTCTACTGATTATCAGCAAAGTAATGGATTGGATCATTGATAATGCACATATAAATACCATTTTCTTTGTATTTTTGATTGTGGACTGAATGCAGGTTCATAGCTCCTTGAAAGTGGAGTCACAGGTAGATAGGATAATGAAGGAGGCGTTTGGTATGCTTTCCGTTATTGGTCAGAGTATTGAGTACAAGAGTTGGGAGGTCATGTTGCGGCTGTACAGGACATTGGTTAGGCCACTGTTGGAATATTGCGTGCAATTCTGGTCTCCTTCCTATCGGAAAGATGGTGTGAAATCTGAAAGGGCTCAGAAAAGATTTACAAGGATGTTGCCAGGGTTGGAGGATTTGAGCTACAGGGAGAGGCTGAACAGGCTGGGGCTGTTTTCCCTGGAACATCAGAGGCTGAGGGGTAAACTTATAGAGGTTTACAAAATTATGAGGGGCATGGATAGGATAAATAGACAAAGTCTTTTCCCTGGAGTTGAGGAGTCCAGAACTAGAGGGGATAGGCTAAGGGAGAGAGGGGAAAGATATAAAAGAGATCTAAGGGGTAACTTTTTCACACAGAGGGTGGTACGTGTATAGAATGAGCTGCCAGAGGACGTGGTGGAGGCTGGTACAATTGCACCATTTAAGAGGCATTTGCATGAGTACATGAATAGGAAGGGTTTGATTAGATTAGATTAGATTCCCTACAGTGTGGAAACAGGCCCTTTGGCCCAACAAGTACACATCAATCCTCCGAAGAGTAACCCACCCAGACCCATTTCCCTTTAACTAATGCACCTAATACTATGGGCAATTTAGCACGGCCAATTCACCTGACCTGCACATCTTTGTGACTGTGGAGGAAACCTGAGCACCACACAGATGCGGGGAGAATGTGCAAACTCCACACAGATAGTCACCCAAGGCTGGAATCAAATCTGGGACGCTGGTGCTGTGAGGCAGCAGTGCTAATCACTGAGCCACCGTGCTGCCTGTAGGAGGGACATGGGCCGGGTGCTGGCAGGTGGGACTAGATTGGGTTGGGATATCTGATTGGCATGGACGGGTTGGACCGAAGGGTCTGTTTCCGTGCTATACATCTCTATGACTCTATAACTGATTTGATTTATTTATTGTCATGCGTACCTGAGTACAGTGAAAAGCTTTGTTTATGAGCAGTGCAGACAGGTGATAGCAAACAAGGACATCCAGATCGTTGGGTGGGAAAAGCTTATACAGAGACATACAGGTTATGATGTACAAAGCGTGAGCCAGGCAAGATCAACATTTCAGGCTAGAGAGTCCTTTCATCAATCTAATGATGGCTGGGAAGAAGCTGTTCCTGAACCTGCTGGTGCACATGTTCAGGCTTCTGAATCTTCTGCCTGATGGAAGAGGTTGCAGGAGATCATTACCAGCGTGTGATGGGTCATTGATGATGTTGGCAGCCTGTCCATGGCGGCAAGCCGTGTAAAAGGAGTCCATGGATGGAAGGTTGGCTTCAGTGATGGTCTGGGCTGTGCACACAACCCTTTGTAGTTTCTTACAGTCCTGGGAAGAGCAGTAGTCATATCAGGCCGGTATGCATCCAGACAGTACGCCTTTAATGGTGCATCTGTCAAAGCTGGTGAGGGTCCTTATGGACATGCTGAATTTCCTGAGCCACCTGAAGAAGAAGAGGCGTTGTTGTGCCTTCCTGACTGTCGCAAATACATAAGACCAGGACAGGTTGACAGTTATCATCACTCTGAGGAACTTGATGATCTCCACCCTCTCAATCTCAGTTCTGTTGATGTAGATGGGGTTGTGTACCCCTCCTTTCTTTCTGAAGTCAGTGATCAGTTCTTTTATGTTTTGCTAAAGTTAAGAGAGAGGTTGTTCTCATCATACCACATCATCAAGCCCTCGATCTCCCTTCTGTATTTTGATTCCTTGTTTGATATCCATCCAACTGCGGTGGTGTCATCAGCAAATTTGTAGATGCCGTTCATTTGGAACTTGGCAACACAGCCATGAGTGTACAGGGAGGACAGGTGGGGGCTGAGGACACATCCTTGGTGGGGAGCTCCAGTGTTGAGTGTTATTGTGGTGCTGTTGTCCATCTTCACTGACTGAAGTCTGTGGATCAGAAAGCTGAGGGTCCAGGTGCAGAGAGTGGAGCCAAGACCAAGGTCACAGAGTTTTTGAGATTAGTTTGGACGGGATATTGATGTTGAAGGCAGAGCTATAGTTGATGAGCAGGAGTCTGACGTAGCTGTCCTTCTGGTCCAGATGTTCCAAGGATGAGTGCAGGGCTAGGGATACAGCATCGTTATATTGCTGTGGACCTGTTATATCAATAGGCAAATTGCAGGGGATCGAGGCAGGCTGGGAGACTGTAGCTGATGTCGGCCATGACCAGTCTCTCTAAGCACTTCATGATTATGAAGGTCAGAGCCACTGGGTGGCAGAATTAAAGCACATTGCATGTGCTTTCCTAGGTATTGGGATGATGGTGGTCTTTTTGAAGCAAGTCCAACCCATCCATGCTGACCAGCTATCCCAACCCAATCTAATTCCATTTGGCAGCACTTGGCCCATATCGTTCCCAACCCTTCCTGTTCATATACCCATCCAGATGCCTTTTAAATGTTGCAATTGTACTAGTCTCCACCACTTCCTCTGGCAGCTCATTCCATACACGTACCACCCACTGCATGAAAATGTTGCCCCTTAGGTCTCTTTTATAACCTTCCCTTCCCACCCTAAACCTATGCCCTCTAGCTCTGGACTCCCCTCCACAGGGAAAAGACCTTGTTTATTTATCCTATCCAAGCCCCTCAAGATTTTATAAACCTCTACAAGGTCACCCCTCAGCCTCCAACGCTCCAGCGAAAACAGCCCCAGCCTGTTCAGCCTCTCCCTGTAGTTAAAATCCTCCAACTCTGGCAACATCCTTGTAAATCTTTTCTGAACCCTTTCAAGTTTCACAATATCCTGCTGATAGGAAGGAGACCAGAATTGCACGCAATATTCCAAAAGTGAGCTACCCAACACCCTGTAGAGTCAAGACATGATTTCACAATGGCCTATACTCAGTGCTCTGACTCCACTTTCAAGGACTTATGAACCTGCACTCCAAGGTCTCTTTATTCAGCAACACTCTGTTGGACTTTATCATTAAGTATATAACTCATGCTAAGGTTTGCTTTCCTAAAATGCAGCGCCTCACATTTATCCAAATTAAACTCCATCTGTCACTCGTCAGTCCACTGGCCCATCTGATCAGGATCCCGTTGTAATCTGATGTAACCTTCTTCGCTGTCCACTACACCTCCAATTTTGGTGTCATCTGCAAACTTACTAACTATACTTCTATGTTCATATCACAAATCATTTGCATAAATGATGAAAGTAGTGGACCCAGCACTGATGCTCGCGGCACTCCACTCGTCACAGGCCTCCAGTCTGAAAAACAACCCTCCACCACCACCTTCTGTCTTCTACCTTCGAGCCAGTTCTGTATCCAAATGGATAGTTCTCCCTGCATTCCATGAGATCTAACCTTGCTAACCAATCTCCCATGGGGAAACTTGTCAAATGCCTTACTGAACTCATTAATGGCAAGGTCCGGGGTAGTGTTGCTGAACAAAGAGATCTTGGAGGGCAAGTTCATAGATCCTTGAAAGTGAAGCCTCAGGTAGATTGGATAATGAAGAAAGCGTTTAGTATGCTTGCCGTTATTGGGTCAGTGCATTTAATATAGGTGTTGGGAGGTCATGTTGCAGCTGTGCAGGACATTGGTTAGGCCATTTTTGGAATAGTTTGTGCAATTCTGGTCAGTCTCCTATAGAATGTTGTGAAACTTGAAAGGTTTCAGTAAAGATTTACAAGGACGTTGCCAGCATTGAAGGGTTTGAGCTATAGGGAGAGGTTGAATTGACTATGAGCAGCACTGCTGCCTCACAGCACTAGGGATCCGGGTTCAATTCCGACTTCAGGCAACTGTGTAGAGTTTGCACGTTCTCCCCGTATCTGCGTGGGTTTCCTCTGGGTGCTACGGTTTCGTCCCACAATTCAAAGATGTGCAAGTTAGGTGAATTGGCCATGCTAAATTGTCCATCGTGTTCAGAGATGTGTAGGTTAGGTGCAGAAGTCAGGGGTAAATATAGGATAATAGGGTAGGGGAATGGGTTATTCTTCAGAGGGTCGGTATGGACTTGTTGGGCCGAAGGGCCTTTTTCCACACTATAGGGATTCTATGGCTGGGGCTGTTTTCCCTGGAGCATTGGAGGCTAAGGGGTGACCTTACAGAGTTTTTTAAAATCATGAGTGGCATAGATAGGATGAATAGACAAAGTTTTTTCCCGTGGGTTGGGGAGTCCAGAACTAGATGACAAAGAGTTAGGTGATAGGGGCAAGATACAGAAGGGAGCCAAGGGGTAACTTTTTCATGCAAAAGGCATTGCATGTATGGAATGAACTGTCAGGAAGTGATAGAGGCTGGTACAATTGCAACATTTACAAGGCATCCAGGTGGGTATATGAATAGGAAGGGTTTAGCGGGGTATGGGACAAATGTTGGCAAATGGGACTAGATTAATTTAGGATATCTGGTCAGCATGGATGAGTTGGACCGAAGGGTCTGTGCTGTAAGTCTGTATGACTAACTGCATTCTCAGTCTTTCCCTCCACCCATAACACCAATGTTTTTTCCGTATCTGTCTGTGCATTGGGAGGTTTTAACTAGAATTATATTCCAATAGCTCATACTTCTTTTTCTGTCATCAAATCTCTTTATTTGTAATGAATAGTAATTCTTGTTAAGTATATAAATCTGCTACTGAGACGTCAACCTGGATCTAAAAGACAGTGAAATTGAGGAACTCTGCATTATTTGTAAAATCTTTCACTTTTATGAGGATTCTAGGTATAGTAGGGCTTGCTTTCCAATGCACTACTCCACTTGGCAACAATCCACTCACTGAAGCTCAGTTTGAATTAGAGAGAGCCACTTATTTCCCAATCTCACTACAACCTAGACAAAAGGGACTGAACTCCAGGGGATTAAGAGAATGTGATCACTCTCCTTCTGCTTGGATGACTGCAATTCCAAAATAATTCAAGAAGCTCAACATCATTCAGGATAACACAGCTTGCTTGATTGGCATCCCATCCACGAACTTCAACATTTTAGCAGCTCACCGGGGCACCTTTGACAACATGTTCCAAATCTGTGACGTCTACCAACTAAAATGACAAGGGCAACAGATACATGGGACAACCATCCTCTCCGAGGAGTGTACAATCCAAATTTGAAACTATGTTGTTTTCTACAATGTTGCTGGGTCAAGAATGATCAAATTCCCTTCCTACAGCATTGATGGCTTACCTACACCAAACAACGGCACTGGAGGCAGTTCACACCACATTTGAGGGCAAATAAGGACAGACAATAAATGTCATCCCAACCAGCAATTCCCACATGCCGTGAAATTAAAAATGCCAGGCTTCTGGTGATGCTGTTTAAGAGATAACTAATGGACATCACCTGATAGGACTATTTGTATGTGGCAATGGAATCCTATACAGCCACTTGTGAAAGCAGACAGAACCATCATTTATCACCTCATACAACAGGCAGTACCCGTGACAATACAGCACTCTCTTAGTGCTACCTTTGAGTACCAGCCAAGACACTGTACCGAGTCTCTGGAGTGAGTCTGAAATCCAGTGTCAAACTCAGGGGCAATGGTGCAAATCACTGGGGCAGAGCTAATTAATTGGTGCATTCATTCATAAACCAGAGGTATTGTCAACAATAGAACAAAGATTGTTCTGAGTGAGTGGAAACACCCACTTGCAAACCTGCTCCTCTTGTACACATGGTAATTATAACAAAACATGTCAGGGAGGAGATATTTCAAGACGGAATGTCTTCAACCTCATTGCGACAGAGCCTAAAGATTTTTGGACACTATCCAAGACTATGCTCTTTAGACAGCATCTTTCAAAACCAAGACCACTACCAGCTAGAAGGTCAGGATCAGCAGATATATTGGAAGATCACCTCATTCAAGTTCTCCTCCAAGCCACTCACCTTCCTTACTTGTAAATGTATCACAATTCTTTCAGTGTCCGCTGGGTCAAAATCCTGGAATTCCCTCCATAACAGCATTGAGGGTCTGCTTACAGTACATGGACTGCAGCGGTTCAGGAAAGCAGCTCACCCCCACCTTCTCCAGGGATAGGCAATAAATACTGACCCAGTCAGTGATGCCCACAACTCAAGAATTAACTTAGTCATAGAGATGGACAGCATGGAAACAGACCCTTCGGTCCAACCCGTCCATGCCAACCAGATATCCCAACCCAATCTAGTCCCACCTGCCAGCACCCGGCCCATATCCCTCCAAACCCTTCCTATTCATATACCCATCCAGATGTCTTTTAAATGTTGCAATTGTACCAGCCTCCTCTGGCAGCTCATTCCATACACGAACAACACTGTGTGGAAAAGTTGCCTCTTGGGTCTCTTTATATCTTTCCCCTCTCACCCTAAACCGATGCCCTCTAGTTCTGGACTCCCCCACCCCAGGGAACCTACTTTCTCTATTTACCCTATCTATGCCCCTCAATTTTATAAACCTCTATAACATTTTTCAAAATTTAGGCTTCCCAAATTTTTGAACTGAAAGATTAAAACGATTAGTTTATAAAGCACCTTCAGAAGTGTTGTTTTCTATGTAATTGTGGCAATGACTTTGTACAAAACAAAGTCCCAAAAATGAGAATGTGATCAAGCTGATCTGTCTCAGCTACCTGGCCATGACAGTCACTTACTTTGCCTTTGAAGATGTTCCATCACTTTACAGTCAGCAGAAAGACAGGGTCAGTGAGACAGCTCAGATGGCGCAGTGTTCTCTGACTGCTGCTTGGATGTATCAAACTGGATGAGGGGCTCAAAGTTTTGGAATGGTGCTTAAACTTTCTCTTTCTAAAGGATACTTGATAAGGGAAAGTGGTTTTAAGACAATATTTGTTAACAGATCAGAGGCATACTTCCATTGCCCCAAACTCTACCAAACATGATTAGCATGATTTTAAAGAAGCCAGTTGAGGGGTTGGATGGGCATTTTACCTTCATCAATCAACAGAAAACTTACCGTTAATGATTTTAGGACAGACAACAGAATGGCCACTAGGATAATGATCTCGAGTCTTCTTCAACTGTTTCTTGTGAAAGATGTACCCTAGTCTTGTCCTTGTATATAGTGTGTACCTGAAAAGACAGCATTGGATATTAACAGGTGTGGAAAGAGGAAGGAGAAACAGCAAGTTCTGTAACTGAGTCACATTAAAGAATTACCTTAATGCTAATTAGTGCAATGATCCTAACACTGAGCAAGTCGGAACACAGAAGGAAACCAGACTGTTTTTTTTCCTCTATCAATCAATCAACTTAGTTAGCTTTTCACACACATTTAGGACAAGTAGAATATGAACCTAGACATTCTGGCCCAGAACTAGGAACAATACCACTGACTACAAGATCCCACATTTTGTGGTACCACCTATTTTGGTAAACCCTGAGTTTTATTTTTTGCTGACTGGTTACTATGGAGGTCAGTCACTTAGCATAATCACAAGAGGCTGCCAGTGTACATTTAACAGAATATGAAAGTTTATTTGACACTAAGGGGGCAAAATAGTTGACAGCATACAAGAACTAGTTGACAGTCTTACTATAAATACCAGAAATAAAGATTCAACCCTTTCACCCTCAACAACAACCTAAGAGATCTTCAAACCTCCACCTGAGGGGGCTTTCTCTAGATCACAGAGCTGTACTCCCTTCTTTCTAGCAATCTTCTGTCTTCGTTCAAGGTCAACTTCCTCAGTTAATGTCTCTTCATGAGACCTTTCAACAAACTGCTAACACAGCTCATGTTTCTTCACAGGCATTTCTTAAACTCTTCTTGCACAGCTTTCTGTTACTGACATTTAACCACTTGGGACTTCTTTCCTCCTGCCTGGCCAATTCTTGGGACTGATAAACAGCATTGCTGCTCTTCTACACTTTCGCGTCAAACAACCTGCTCCAGTTTCTGAAAGAAACCTGAACATCCAAACATTCTGGATGGTTCTTTCTTTCCAAAAGGAAACTTGTTTCTGTCTCTGTTTCCTTGTACCAAAGGACGCCTTGTTGCTTGGCAACACTGCAATTTCCTTTTCTCTTTTCTATCCTAGTTTTCTAAATCACTGAATAATTCACATCAAGGCTTTCTTTTACCTGTCAAGAAAGAGCCTCATTCAATGCACGGAAACACATTTCCAAAGACCATTCTCACAACTCTGAAAAATAAGATTATGTCCTTCACTTCATGACCAACACAATATTGAAATACAAATCAAACTTGCAGCTATACAGAGCTCTGACCACTTGTTATATCCTACTTTTTTATGCAGCGAGTGGTCATGAGTGTGGAGATGGGTTCAACTGAGCACTTTTCTCAAATTCAAGGGACATGTTCATCATTGGATGAAGAAGCATTTAGTGCAGGAGAAAGTGAGGACTGCAGATGCTGGAGATCAGAGCTTAAAAATGTGTTGCTGGGAAAGTGCAGCAGGTCAGGCAGCATCCAAGGAGCAGAAGCGACGTTTTGGGCATAAGCCCTTCTTCAGGAAGCATTTAGTGTGCATCCTTAGTTCTTTCAGAGAAGACAATGGTGAGCTGCCTTCTTGAACCGCAGCGGTCCACGTGCTATTAGGAGGGAATTCCAGGATTTTGGACCAGGGATACTAAGAAACAGCGATATATACTGAGTGGCTTGGAGTGGAACTTGCAGATGGTGATGTTTCCATGCTGCCCTAGTCCTTCTAGATGACAGGAGCCATGGATTTGGAAGATGCTAAGGAGCCTTGGTGAATTTCTGCAGTGTTTGGTACAGGCTGCTGATACTGAACATCCATGGTGGAGGGGTTACATGCTTTTGGATGTTGATGTCAATCAAGCAAGCTGCTTTATCCTGGATGGTGTCAGGTTTTAGGTGCTTTTGGAGCTGCACTCATCCAGGCAAATGGGGAGTATTCTGTCACACTCCTGACATGTGTCTTATAGATAGTGAACAGGCTTTGGAGAGATAGGAGTCAAATTACTTGTTGCAGACTCCCTAGCCTCTGACCCACTCTTGCAGGTATGTGTGTGCCTGGTAAAGATTAGTTTCTAATACATGGTAAACCCAGGATGCTGATAGTGTAACGACTCTGACAAGAGGAGTAATCAAGACCCACTACTCCACAAACCATGTCAAAGGTGGAAATATTTAATGTAAAAATCACCAGAATGGGAAATATCAGAAATGATTGATTTTCACCAACTTTCCTCAATAAACATAAAAATAGCTTCCAAAAATAGAAATTTGTATATGTTATCATATTAGAATTCTTTGATGAGGTAACAAACAGGATGAAGGGGAACCAAAAGATGTAATATATTTGGACTGCCAAAAGGTGTTTGATAAGGCACTGCCCACTGGGCTCTTGTCTTATGAAGTAGCCTACGGTGCTACAGAGATATATTGGCATGGATGGAGGAATGGCTAACTAACAGAAGGCAGAGAGTTGGGAGAAAGGGAGGGGTGCATTTTCAGGATGGCACCTTGTAACTTGTGGTGTGCCACAGAGATCATTGTTGAGGCCACAATTATTTACAATATACATTAATGACTTTAATTAAGAAAATGAATGTACTATGGCCAAGTTTATGAATCTCACAAAAATAGGTGGGAAGGTAAATGGTGTGGACAACACAAAGATTCAGGATGCAGACCAGTTAAATGAGCAGATAAAAACTCGTCAGATGGAATATAGTGTGGGGAAATGTGAAGTTGTGCACTTTGGCAGCAACAATAGAAGAGCTGAATATTATTTAAATGGAAAACTGCAGGAAACAGGATTTGGAAGTCATTGTGCAATAATCACAAAAATCTAGCATGCACATTTTTTTATTTTCAAAGGAAATGGACTATAAAATTGGGAAATCATGCTAAAACAATAGAAGGTACTAATCAGACCAGAGCTGGAATACTCTGAACAGTTTTGGGTTCCTTATCGAAGAAGAGATAAGCTGTAATTAAAGGTAGCCATAGAGATGTACAGCATGGAAACAGACCCTTCAGTGCAACTTGTCCATGCCAACCAGATATCTCAACCCAATCTAGTCCCAACTGCCAGCACCTGGCCCATATCCTTCCAAACCCTTACTATTCATATACCCATCCAGATGCCTTTTAAATGTTGTAATTGTATCAGCTTCCACCACACCCTCTGGCAGTTCACTCCATATACGTACCACCCGATATGAAAGTGTTGCCCCTTAGGTCTCTTTTATATCTTTCCCCTCTCACCCTAAACCTATGCCCTCTAGTTCTAGACTCCCTGACCCCAGGGAAAAGATTGTCTATTTACCGTATCCATACCCCTCATGATTTTATAAACCTCTATGAGGTCACCCCTCAGCCTCCGACGCTCCAGGGAAAACAGCCCCAGCCTGTTCAGCCTCTCCCTCTAGCTCAAATCCTCCAACCCTGGCAACATCCTTGTAAATCTTTTCTGAACCCTTTCAAGTTTCACAACATCTTTCCGATAGGAAGGAGACCAGAATTGCACGCAATATTCCAACAGTGGCCTAACCAATGTCCTGTACAGCCACAACATGACCTAGTCCACAGAAAGTTCACTAGGCTAATACTGAGTATGCAGGAAGTGTTTTAGGAGGTTAGGCTTGTACCTATTAAGTATATTTCAACAAGATCCTCAACATGATTCTGAGGGAGCTTCACAGGGTAGATGTGGAGATTAATCCCCCTTGTGGGAGAGTCTAGGTACAAATGACATAATCTCAGAAATAAGGGGTTAGGACAAAGAGGAGGAATTCCTTCTCTCCATGGGCAGCGTACCTGTGGATTTCTTTGCCCAAACGGCTGCAGAAACAAAAAAAAACTGAGGATGCTGGAATCCGAAGACGACAGGCAGGAGGCTAGAAGAACACAGCAAGCTGGGAACCTTAAAAAGTTGGAGAACGTTTCAAGTTAACCCTTCTTCAGGACTGTCCAGAAGAAGTTACACCCAAAACATCAACTTCTCCATCTCCTCACGCTGCCTGGCTTGCTGGGTTCTTCCAGCCTCCTGGCAGTCTACAGAAGGCAGAAGAGGCTGGTTGTTCAGCATATTCAAGACTGAGGCAGACAGATTTTTAATTGGTCAGGGAAACAAGGGTATGGAGTGTGAATGGGTTGAATGCCTGTCTTTGCTCCAGTGTTTTATGGTCACTTGTTTACTAAGAACAAACTATCGCTTTCCTGCTGCTCAGTATGTAGGTTGTCCTGTGTTGTGGCTTCATTAAATTGACACCTTGTTTTTAAACTTTGCTTGGTGCTGCTCTTGGCATGCCTTCACTTCTGGGAGAAAGCGAGGACTGCAGATGCTGAAGATCAGAGGTGAAAAATGTGTTGCTGGAAAAGCGCAGCAGGTCAAGCAGCATCCAAGGAGTAGGAGAATCGATGTTTCAGGCATAAGCCCTTCTTCAGGATAGTAGTAACAGGATAGATCAGAGTCAGCATGGATTTATGAAGGGGAAATCATGCTTGACTAATCTTCTGGAATTTTCTTGAGGACATAACTCTGAAAATGGATGAGGGAGATCCAGTAGATATAGTGTACCTGGACTTTCAGAAAGTTTTTGATAAAGTCCCACATAGGAGGTTAGTGAGCAAAATTACGGCACATGGTATTGGGGGCAAAGTACTAACTTGGATTCAAAGTTGGTTGGCTGACAGGAAACGGCTCCATTTCGGAATGGCAGGTGGTGACCAGTGGGGTACCGCAGGGATCAGTGCTGGGACTGCAGCTTTTTACAATATATATTAATGATATTGAAGATGGTATTAGTAATAATATTAGCAAATTTGCTGATGATACTAAGCTGGGTGGCAGGATGAAATGTGAGGAGGATGTTAGGAGATTACAGGATGACCTGGACAGGTTAGGTGATTGGTCATATGCATGGCAGATGCAGTTTAATGTGGATAATTGTATGGTTATCCACTTTGGTGGCAAGAACAGGAAGGCAGATTACTACCGAAATGGAATCAATTTAGGTAAAGGGGCAGTACAAAGAGATCTGGGTATTCTTGTACACCAGTCAATAAAGGTAAGCACGTAGGTAACAGCTGGTAGTGGAGAAGGCTAATAGCATGTGGCCTTTATAACAAGAGGGATTGAGTACAGAAGCAAAGAGGTTCTTCTGCAGCTGTACAGGGCCCTGGTGAGACCACACCTGGAGTACTGTGTGCAGTTCTGGTCTCCACATTTGAGGAAAGACATTCTGGCTATTGAGGGAGTGCAGCGTAGGTTCACGAGGTCAATTCCCGGAATGGCGGGACTACCTCACGCTGATAGACTGGAGCGACTGGGCTTGTATACCCTTGAGTTTAGAAGACTGAGAGGGGATCTGATTGAGATGTATAAGATTATTAAAGGATTGGACACTCTGGAGGCAGGAAACATGTTTCCGCTGATGGGTGAGTGCCGAACCAGAGGACACAGCTTAAAAATATGGGGTAGACCATTTAGGACAGAGATGAGGAGAAACTTCTTCACCCAGAGAGTGGTGGCTGTGTGGAATGCTCTGCCCCAGAGGGCAGTGGAGGCCCAGTCTCTGGATTCATTTAAGAAAGAGTTGGATAGAGCTCTCAAGGATAATGGAATCAAGGGATATGGAGATAAGGCAGGAACAGGATACTGATTAAGGATGATCAGCCATGATCATATTGAATGGTGGTGCAGGCTCTAAGGGCAGAATGGCCTACTCCTGCAACTATTGTCTATTGCCTTCACTTCTGATTTCCTGAAGCCATGGTAGATTGGGTAATGCCAAGTCAGGATGTTACAGATTGCATTTGAATACAATTATGCATCTGATGGCTGAGAGCACTTCATCGATTGCTGGTTTTGAAGTGTTAAAGCTAGAGTCACACAGCACAGAAATAACCCTTCAGTCCAACTTGTCCATACCAACCAAGTTTCCCAAACTAAACTAGTGCCATTTGCCTCTGTTCGATCCATTTTCCTCTAAACCTATCCTATCCATGTACCTGTCCAAATATCTTTTACATGTTGTCACTTCATCTGCCTTTAGCACTTCCTCTGGCAGCTCAATCCATATATGCATCATCCTGTGTGTGAAAAAAATGCCCCTCAGATCCCCTTTTAAATCCTTCTCCTCTCACCTTACACGTGCTCTCTAGTTTTGGATTCCCCCACCCTGGGGAAACGATTCTTGGCTATTCACCTTATCTATGCGCCTCACGATTTTATAAACCTCTCTAAGATCACCCCTCAACCTCCTACGCTTCAGGTAAACAAAAAAAAATCCCAGTCTATCCAGTCTCTCCTTATAACTCCAACTCTCCAGCAACAGCCATATAAATCTTTTCTGCACCCATTCCAGATTAATAACATCATTCCTATAGCAGGGTGACCAGATCTGTTTAGCATTTAGCACAGCGATAGTGCCACAAAACATGGAGGATATCTTTAGTGTCATTAAATAGCAAGGGCAATGGTTGGAATTCTCTCTTGTAGGACATGGGTCATTGCCTGGCACCTGTGTGGTCCAAGTGTGATTTATCATTTATCAGCCCAAACCAATAAATAACTAAATAAAAGCTGCTCTCATTAACAATGATCATGAAAGTACTATGTTTCTGTAAAAACTCATCTGCTTAAGTTATGCCCTTTAGGAAACTAAATTTCAATCCTATTCTGACATAGACATCTGCCTTATTCCAACCCCACAGCACTGTGGTTGATTGCTTTCTCAAACAAACAGGAGAAAGTGAGGACTGCAGATGCTGGAGATCAGAGCTGAAAAATGTGTTGCTGGAAAAGCGCAGCAGGTCAGGCAGCATCCAAGGAGCAGGAGAATCGATGTTTCAGGCATCAGACCGTCTCCTGCTCCTTGGATGCTGCTTGACCTGCTGCGTTTTTCCAGCAACACATTTTTAAACTCTGATCTCCAGCATCTGCAGTCCTCACTTTCTCCTAGTTGATTTTAACCTATTGCGAGTCCTCTTGCAAGGATACCTTCCTTGAAGAAGCTCCCCTCCTCCCTCTACAAGGATAACCTCCTTCCACCTATCGCATTCCCAACGCCCCTCCCCCAAGTCCCTCCTCCCTACCTTTTATTTAGCATGCTTGGCACACCCTCCTCATTCCTGAAGAAGGGCTTATGCCCGAAACGTTGATTCTCCTGCTCCCTGGATGCTGCCTGACCTGCTGCACTTCTCAAACAATCTACCAATCAATTCAGTGGTCTTTCATAAGATGACACACCATCACTTCCTGATGAAGGGCTTTTGCCCAAAACTTTGATCTTCCTGCTCCTCAGATGCTGCCTGACCTGCTGTGCTTTTCCAGCACCACTCTCACCACTTTCTCAATGACAACTGGGGACGGACAATCACTGTCCTGCCAGTAATGTGAACATTCTGTGGCAAAGTAAATAAAAGAATTAAGTGTTCTAGATCAGGGTCAGCATTCGGAACCCACAGGTCCTCACTCCACTGCATTATTGCTCAACTCCAACCTCAGAAACGCATGCCTCAATGAGATGAGATGATGACTCTGTGCTTGAAATATGCATCAGTCTGACCAGCACTATTTCCAGACTCTATTTGTTCTCAACATGCTGTTTTTAAAAATTCTTTGTCATGATTGGAGGCGATTGGTGTTAACAACGCCGTTGTGGGCGGCACGGTGGCACAGTGGTTAGCACTGCTGCCTCACAGCGCCTGAGACCTGGGTTCAATTCCCGCCTCAGGCGACTGACTGTGTGGAGTTTGCACGTTCTCCCCGTGTCTGCGTGGGTTTCCTCCGGGTGCTCCGGTTTCCTCCCACAGTCCAAAGATGTGCAGGTCAGGTGAATTGGCTTTGCTAAATTGCCCATAGTGTTAGGTAAGGGGTAGATGTAGGGGTATGGGTGGGTTACGCTTCAGTGGGGCGGTGTGGACTTGTTGGGCCAAAGGGCCTGTTTCCACACTGTAAGTAATCTAATCTAATTGAGCAATGTATGACTCTATAACTTATGGGATTGTTAGAACAGCCTGTGCTTCTTAGCCCCATTTGTAGAGAATTCAGTTTGTGCTGGGAATAATTTTCTGCAATCAGAATTACTCAGTCGCCAGGCAGGAAGTGGCAAATGTTGGGACCTCTTCCAAACTCAGCAATGTCTCTTCCGCACAGGAATGTAAACCTATCGGAATTATGTGATCAAGTCCTACAGTGGGACTTGAGCCCAAAACATGATCTGTGTGCTGTGTATGATCTCATGATAGAATAAACATTGCGTGAGACAGATGATCATTCTCTCATCGCAAATCTCTCTTTCATCATCAGTGTTTCCACTTTACTACAAGGGATTACTTGCAGAAATGCTCTTCTGAACATTCCATTATTCCCAAGCTCCAAATACAACAGGTCATTCCTCTTCCTTGTTTATACATCATCCTCCCTCCTCTACTTATGTTCATCTGGTTCCATGAAAACCTACAAAATTTATTTCTCCGAGTGTGGAGCACACACCGAACATGCAGCAATGCAAACAGAAAGTACATTACAAAGCAAGCAATTGGAATGCTGAAAAATGTGTTGCTGGAAAAGCGCAGCAGGTCAGGCAGCATCAAAGGAGCAGGAGAATCGACGTTTCAGGCATAAGCCCTTCTTCAGGGATGAGGAGGGTGTGCCAAGCAGGCTAAGATAAAAGGTAGGGAGGAGGGACTTGGGGGGAGGGGCGTTGGGAATGCAATAGGTGGAAGGAGGTTAAGGTGAGGGTGATTGGCCGGAGAGGTGAGGAAGAAGATTGCAGGTCAAGAAGGCAGTGCTGAATCAGAGGGTTGGGACTGAGAAAAGGTTGGGGGGAGGGAAAATGAGGAAGCTGGAGAAATCTGCATTCATCCCTTGTGGTTGGCGTGTTGCCATAGTCTGGCGATGGAGGAGGCCTTGTAGAGGGAAGAGGAGAGCTTCTTCAAGGAAGATATCCTTGCAAGAGGATTCGCAGTAGGTTAAAATCAACTAGGAGAAAGTGAGGACTGAAGATGCTGGAGATCAGAGCTTAGAAATGTGTTGCTGGAAAAGCGCAGCAGGTCAGGCAGCATCCAAGGAGCAGGAGAATCGACGTTTTGGGCATAAGCCCTTCTTCAGGGATGAGGAGGGTGTGCCAAGCAGGCTAAGATAAAAGGCAGGGAGGAGGGACTTGGGGGAGGGGCGTTGGGAATACGATATGTGGAAGGAGGTTAAAGTGAGGGTGATAGGCTGGAGAGGGGGTGGGGGCAGAGAGGTCAGGAAGAAGATTGCAGGTCAAGACGGCGGTGCTGAGTCCGAGGGTTGGGACTGAGATGGGAGGGGGAAATGAGGAAGCTGGAGAAATTGGAATGCTGGTCTTTATTTCAAGAGAACAGAGTAGAAGAAAGGGAGGTCTTGCTAAAACAATTCAAAGTACATCAGACCACACCTAGAATACAGTTTTGCTCCACTTATAGAAAACACTGGAGGCAGTCTGGAAAAGAATAACTGGTTTTTCCCAAGTATGGAAGGAGTTTCTTAAGAGTCATAAATAAGGAAAGGTCAAGAGGGATATGAGCTAAACAAAGGCAAATAGGACTACCTCGGTTTGGGAAACTTGGTCTGCATGGATGAGTTGGACCGAAGGGTCTGTTTCTGTGCAGAAGAATGTGAGTTGTTTGGGCCTGTAATCATTGAGGAGAATGAGAAGAGACTTTATGGAAATATTTCAGATTCTTAGAAGGATCGACAGTGCAGATTCAGAGAGTGTTGGATCAGAGGGTATACCTTGGAGAAAATAGTTGCTCATTTAAAACACAGATGAAGATTTTCTTTCTCTTGGGATGGTAATGAATGCAGGAAATCTTTACCACAGAGTGTCATTAAGCAGAATCAAAAGCTGACAGATTTCTAACCAGCAAAAGTAAAGAAGGTTTTGCAGAAAAGGCAGGGAGGTGAGCAGACTGGATAGATTACTACTGATCTTACATCCAATGTTCTATGATTTTATGATCTCAAATGAATGAGACAATGGAATCAACAGCCTACTTCAGCTCCTACTTCTTATGGCTTTCCAATCTCATTGAATGAACAGGCTAAATGGTCCAATTAGATTAGATTACTTACAGCATGGAAACAGGCCCTGGCCCAACAAGTCCACACCAACCCGCCAAAGCGCAACCCACCCAGACCCATTCCCCTACATTTACCCCTTCACCTAACACTACGGACAATTTAGCATGGCCAATTCACTTAACCTGCACATTTTTTTGGACTGTGGGAGGAAACCGGAGCACCCGGAGGAAACCCACACAGACACGGGGAGAATGTGCAAACTCCACACAGACAGTCGCCTGAGGCGGGAATTGTACCCGGGTCTCTGGCGCTGTGAGGCAGCAGTGCTAACCAATTCTGCGGCTTTTTTGCATATAGGTAGTTCTATTTTCCGGAATAGTGGTGCTGGAAGAGCACAGCAGTTCAGGCAGCATCCAAGGAGCAGTAAAATCGACATTTCGGGCGAAAGCCCTTTTGCCCAAAACGTCGATTTTCCTGCTCCTCGGATGCTGCTTGAACTGCTGTGCTCTTCCAGCACCACTAATCCAGAACCTGATTTCCAGCATCTGCAGTCATTGTTTTTACCTAGTTCTATTTTCCATTGTTTAGCCTTATGTCCCTCTTGAACCTTCCTTATGTTCTTGCGATCTCACTGAGTGGAGGAACATCTGAAGAAACCTAATTCTCTTATGTCCTTTCTCTTCACTGATTTCGCCAAATGGTAGAGCAGAATTGATGAGCCGATTGGCCAAATTCTGCTCTTACATCTTACGTTCTTACAAGTTCATTGGATGGCATAGCAGAATAAGTGACAATAAGGCTAATTCATTCCGAGCCCATGGACCGCTCTGCGGTGTTGTCAATTTGGCTTAGTTCAAAGGGTGCACCAGTTTTGGATAGGGCCACATTAGATTTGCATTGCACCGAGCTCCGCACGCACGATGGGTGGGGGGAAAGAAGTATTTGCATGGGCTGCCAGATACCGCGGCGGCATATGCAGCAGCAGCAGATCAGAGGGAGATTGCTTTGCAAAGGGGCATTGATTGACAGGTGGCGTTTGATTGACAGCTTTCGGTTTGATTGACACGCTCGCGCTCCACGGGCCCGCGCCTGCGCACAACTCCCGCCGACCGTTGCCCTCCAGAGGTAGGGGGCCGCCCGCCATCATCAGTGAGGCTCCCCTTCACCTCACCTTCCCCCCCCCCCCCCCCCCCAATACCACAGCACCATGCCACGACCGGACAAGCCACTTACGCGATCCTAAACAGCGGCTTCTCGGTGCGAGCCATCAGCCGCCTCGGAAAGCCCAGCCAGCAGCGAAAACCAGCGGCCGGCCACCCCAACGAAACCAACACTAACAGCAACAACGGAACCCCGAGCGCCAGCCCCGCCAGGCCGTAAGTTAGCGCCTGGCTCAGCATCACTGCGCACGCGCACCCCGGAACCCCGCCCCTTCACCCGCCTTGTATGGCGTGGAGGGGGCGGCGCCTCACCTGATTGGCAGCACCACCCAACAAACCGCCAGCGAATACCCGCCCCCCCGTCTCCAAATAAGGAGCAGGTGGGGGCGGCGACGGTATCTCGACCACGCCCCATTGTGGGAGCGGGGCCAGGAATTGATTGACAGCCTGTGCGGTGTGACCCCGCCCCCAGCCGGCGGGGCGGGGTTCCCCCGATGATTGACAGCTCGACTGAGGAAGTGTCGCTAAAATCCTCACCAGCAGAATCGCGGAGCAGAAACTGATACTGGATTAGCAGTGCTGGAAGAGCACAGCAGTTCAGGCAGCATCCAACGAGCAGAACATGATAGCCCAGTTCCACACCCATGAAGATGGTCCCAGCAGTGATCCTGGGTTCATGTTGCTTTGCATATGACCCACCACAATGTTCTGTATCTGTAAAACTTTCCTTACTGGCCTGTGCTAACACCATCACCTTGATCAATTGTTATAATCTCTCTACCTTAATTAGTTTGTACAGTTTTAGATTGCTTGTGTTTGGATAGACCCTCAGGCATGCACCCTCAGGCACACTTTCCTCATTCTGGATTAGTGATGCTGGAAGAGCACAGCAGTTCAGGCAGCATCCAAGTAGCTTCGAAATCGACGTTTCGGGCAAACTTTTGCCCGAAACGTCGTTTTTACTGCTCCTCGGATGCTGCCTGAACTGCTGTGCTCTTCCAGCACCACTAATCCAGAATCTGGTTTCCAGCATCTGCAGTCATTGTTTTTACACTTTCCTCATTCCTGAAGAAGGGCTCATGCCCGAAACGTCGATTCTCCTGCTCCATGGATGCTGCCTGACCTGCTGCGCTTTTCCAGCAACACATTTTCAACTCTTAAACCTATCATGTTATTCAGGTCATTTAGTATGTCTCCAACTGCAGATGCTGGAGTCCAAGGTAGACAAGCAGGAGGCTGGAGGAGCACAGCAAGCCAGGCAGCATCAGGAGGTAGAGAAGTCAATGTTTCAGGTGTAACCCTTCTTCAGGACAGGGGCTGGGGGTAGTGGGAGCTGCAGATAAAGGGGAGGGGAGAGTTATGGATGGGGAAAGGGTCTGAGTGGTGAGTTCACACCACACCACACCAAGTGCAGCCACACTTTTCTGGTGCCCCATTACAAAAAGGATGTGGGTGGCATGGTGGCACAGTGGTTAGCACTGCTGCCTCACAGCGCCAGAGACCCGGGTTCAATTCCCGCCTCAGGCGACTCTCTGTGTGGAGTTTGCACGTTCTCCCTGTGTCTGCGTTGGTTTCCTCCGGGTGCTCCGGTTTCCTCCCACAGTCCAAAAATGTGCAGGTTAGGTGAATTGGCCAAGTTAAATTGCCTGTAGTGTTAGGTGAAGGGGTAAATGTAGGGGAATGGGTCTGGGTGGGTTGCGCTTCGGTGGGTCGGTGTGGACTTGTTGGGCCGAAGGGCCTGTTTCCACACGAAGTAATCTAATCTAAAAGCATTGGAAAAGGTGCAGAGGAGATTTACCAGGATGTTGCCTGGTCTGGAGGGAAGGTCTTATGAGGAAAGGCTGAGAGACTTGGGTCTTTTCTCATTGGAACGAAGAAGACTAAGGGGGGATTTTATAGGGACATACCAGATGATCGGAGGATTAGATTGGGTAGACAGTGAAAGTCTTTTTCCTAGGATGATGACGTCAGCTTGTACGAGGGGGCATAACTACAAATTAAGGGGTGATAGATTTAAGACAGATGTCAGAGGCAGCTTCTTTACACAGAGAGTGGTATGGGCGTGGAATGCCATACCTGCTAAGGTAGTCAACTTAGCCACATTAGGGACATTTAAACAATCCTTAGATAAGTTCATGGATGATTTTGGGATAGTGTAGGGGGACGAGCTGAGAAAAATCCACAGGTCAGCCAACATCGAGGGCCGAAGGGCCCGTTCTGCACTGTATTGTTCTCTGTTCTAAGTTCTATGTTCTCCAATTTCAAATAATCTTACCACCTATCCCCGGTTCGCTTCCCAGCCCCTCCCCCTCCATCTTCTCTGACAAAACCTTCCTTCCAGCTACCAATTGGATTCATCCTTCCATTGACCAACTGGGTCATACCCACTACTTGTCACTAACCCATTACTCATCCATAACCCTCCGCCCTCTCCCTTCATCTGCAGCTCCCCTTACCCACACCCCCATTCCTAAAGAAGGGTTTTCCCTGAAATGTTTTCTTCTCCGCCTCCTGATGCTGCCTGACTTGCTGTGCTCTTCCAGCTTCCTGCTTCTCTGGTTTGTCTCCAGCACCACCTTATTTTTAATTTTTTGTAATTATCTCTCTGCCTCATTTAATCGGATTGTAAGTCATCCATTCGCCTTTTTTTTATTCATTCATCAGATGAGGGTGTCTCTGGCCAGGCAGTATTAAGGACAGTTGAGAGCCAACCACATATGCTGGAGTTACACGTAATCCAGACCAGGTAAGGGTGGCAGTTTCCTTCCTTAAAGGATATTAGTGAACCAGATGGGTTTTTCCAACAATCAGCAATGGATTTGTGGTCATCATCAGACGCTTAAATCCAGATTCTTTATTGAATTCAAATTCCGCCAGAACATTACCTGGGTCTCTGGATTAATTGTTCAGTGATAATACCACTAGGCCATTCCTCTCCCTATTTAGCTGTTGACACTTTACTCACACCATCTGACACTTTTGATCATCTGCAGAGACTTGTTGACACTTCATTCACAATATCTGTATGATCTTTTGATCTCTCTGCTCTTAATCTGTCTGCCTATAAAATCTGTCATGATTTGGAGATGCCGGTGTTGGGCTGGGGTGTACAAAGTTAAAAATCACACAACACCAGGTTATAGTCCAACAGGTTTAATTGGAAGCACTAGCTTTTGGAAGCACAACCACCTGATGAAGGAGCAACGCTCCCAAAGCTAGTGCTTCCAGCTAAACCTGTTGGACTATAACCTGTTGTTGTGTGATTTTTAACTTTATAAATTCTGTGTTTGTGTGCTTCTCTCTTACTTCACTTGATGAAGGCGCTATGCTCCAAAAGCTTGTGATCTCAAATAAACCTGTTGGACTATAACCTGGTGTCATGTGACTTCTGACTTTTACCATCGCAGTCCAACACTAGCCCCTCCATATCACAGGCAACGAGAGGGAGAGGGATACAGTTGGCAGGGCAATATCGACAGGTTCAGTAAGTCATGCAAAACTGGCAAATTGAGAATAATGTGAGAAAATGTGAAGTAATTCATTTTGGAAGGAAGAGCAAAGGGACAGAGTGTTACTTAAGTGAAGAAAAACTGCAGAAAGGTGGCATGAGGGTAAAGTTGCCCCTCTCATTAGAGACAGACAACTGGTGATGGTTTAACCTGAGGGTTGCTGCAGCTCAGGCGAGGGGAGAAGTTGAGAAGGAAAGTTATTTATGATAACCTCAACTGGTGTGGGAATTGAACCCCTATTGTTGGTATCACTAACCAGCTGTTCAACTAACTAAGCTAACCCAAACACCCAAAGTTTGCACATAGTTGCAGCAGGTATTCAGAAAGGCTGGTGGAATGTTGGTCCTTCTTTCAAGGGTATAAGAGTAGGGACGTTTTATCGTAACTGTACAAACTGCTGGTGAGAACTCATATAGATTACAGTAAGGAGTTTTGGTCCCTTTATTTAGAAAGATATGTTATTTCAGAGTTCAGTGAGAGTTCACTTGAATGTTCTCTGATATGGAGGGTTGAGCAAAGGCAATGAGCAAAGGCTAGACAGATTGGGACTTGGCTTAGAAGATTGAGAGGTGATCTCATTGATCCATTCAGGATTCTTAATGGGCTTGACAGTGAATGCTGAGAGGATGCTTCCTCTCATGGGAGAGTCTAGAGCCAGAGGGCATAGTCTCAGAATAAAGGGATGCAAATTTAAAACTTAGATGAGGAAGAATTTCTTCTGATATTTGAATCCCTATAGTATGGGGGCAGGCTATTTGGCCCAACAAGTCCACACTGACCCTCCAAGTAGTAACACCCCTCTACATTTCCCCAGCCTAATGCACCTAACCTACACACCCCTGAACACCAAGGGCAATTTCCCATGGCCAATCCACTGAACCTGCACATGTTTGGACTGTAGGAAGAAACCAGAGCACCCGGAGGAAACCCCCGCAGACACGGGGCAAACGTGCAAACTCCACACAGACAGTGACCTGAGGCTAGAATTGAACCCAGGTCCCTGGTGCTGTGAGGCAGCAGTGCTAACCATTGAGCCATCCTCTCTCTGAGGGTTATGAGTCTTTGGAACTTGTTGCCCCAGAATGCTGTGGGGGTAGAGTCATAGGAGTTTATAGCATAAAAGCGGGCCCTTCAGCCCAACTTGTCCATGGCACCCAATTTTCACAATTCGTCTAAGTCCCACTTGCCTGCGTTTGGTCCGTATCCATCCATACGTACCCCACCCATGCACCCACATGAACAATTCTTAATTGACACAATTGTACTCGCTTCCACCAGGCAGCCCGTGCCAGACATTCACCACCTTCTGTGGTGAAAAAAGTTGTCCCTCTGGGCCCTTTTGTATCTCTCCCCTCTCACCTTAACCAACCACATTGCATGAGTTTGGAGGGAATTATCTATGAGGAGAGGTTGGACAAATTTGGGTTTGTTTTAACAAAGGATGAGGATCAATCTAATAGAAGTTTACAAAATTGTGAGAGGCACAGATCAAATGGAGAGTTGTAGTTTTTTTCCCCCCAGGGTAGAAATGTCAATTACTAGGAGACATAGGTTTAAGGTAAAAAGGGATGTGAAGGAGATGTGAGAAACATGTTTTGTTTTTAGAAAATCTTTATTAGTCAAGAAATGGCTTTGAGGAAATTGAGGGGATTAGAACCCAATAAGACCCCAGTCTGTTTAAGGGCTGAGATAGACAGATTCTTGATCAGTAGGGGAATCAAGGCCGTGAGTCAAGTGATTTACTTGGGCCATTTCAGAGTCAACCACATCGGTGTATTGACTTGGAGTCATAGAGTCATAGAGATGTACAGCACGGAAACAAACCCTTCGGTGCAAATCGCCTACGCCACCCAGATATCCTAAGCTAATCTATTCTCGTTTGCCAGCACTTGGCCCTTATCCCCCAAACACTTCCTGTTCATGTACCCGTCCAGGTGCCTTTTAAATGCTATGATTATACCAGCCTCCACCACTCCCTCATTCCATATGTGCACCACCTTCTGCGTGAAAACGTTGCCCCTTAGGTCCCTTTTAAATCTTCCCCTCTCACCCTAAATCTATGCCAGCTTGTTCTCGACTGCCCCACCCCAGGGAAGGGACTTTGTCTATTTACCCTATCCATGCCCCTCATGATTTTTATAAACCTCTATAACATCACCCCTCAGCCTCTGACGTATTCAGCCTGCCCCAATAGCTCAACATCCTTGTAAATCTTTTCGGACCACTTTCAAGTTTCACAATATCCTTCCGATAGGAAGGAGACCAGAATTGCATGCAATATTCCAACAGTGGCATAACAAATGTCCTGTATAGCTGCAACATGACCTCCCAACTCCTGTACTCAATACTCTGGCCAATAAAGGAAAGCATACCAAACGCCTTCTTCTATCTACCTGTGGCCACTTTCAAAGTACTATGAACCTGCACTCCAAGGTTTCTTTGTTTAGAAACATGTCCAGGTCCTTACCATGAAGTGTATAAATCCTGCCCTAATTTGCCTTTCCAAAATGCAGCACCTCACATTATCTAGATCAAACTCCATCTGCCACTTCCCACCCATTGGCCCATCTGATCAAGATCCTGTTGTAATCTGAAGTAACCTTCTTTGCTGTCCACTACACTTCCAATTTTGGTGTCATCTACAAACTTACTAACCATACCTCCTATGTTCACATCCAAATCATTTATATAAATGACAAAAAGCAGTGGACCCAGCACTAATCCTTGTGGCGCACCACTGGCCACAGGCCTCCAGTCTGAAAAACAATCCTCCACCACCCCCCCCCCCCCCTCCCCCCACCCTCTGTCTTCTACCTTTGAGCCAGTTCTATATCCAAATGGCTAGTTCTCCCTGTATTCCATGAGATCTAACCTTGCTAATCAGTCTCCCATGGGGAACCTTGTGGAACGCCTTACTGAAGTCCATATAGATCACATCTACTGCTCTGCCCTCATCAATCTTCTTTGTTACTTTTTCATGTAGAGCTAAAACCTGGTAAGAATGGCAGATTTCCTTCCGTAATGAGAGCTGATGAACCACATGGACCATTTTGGTGATTGTTCATAGTTGTCATGGTCACCATTATTAAGACTAGCTTCCAATTCCAGATGGATTAATTGAAATTAAATCCCACCAGCTTGGTAGCAGATTTAAACCCCTGCTCTTAGTATGACAATCTCGTCCTCAGGATTTCCCATTTCAGTGGAATAACCACAATATTGCCTCCCTCTGTAAGGGAGCCCAATAAGATTTACAGCAGCCAGATAACAACGATCAGCTGAAGATAATTGACCTGAAAATGTCCCATTATTAACTCTTGCTGTAAGGTTTTTTTGGCTCACATGATTCACAAGCGACCTTTGTAATCATGTTTCTTTAAGATGGAGATGGCTAGAGACAACAAACTCTTTTTTTCTTCCTTTTTCCTCACATGTAAATAGAGTGAAATCACAGGATTTCTGCTCATATTTTTAATCGGCCCAGCCACTTTCAATGATTTTTTTCACATAACACACTTCCCTCTTCTCGCACCTTTGAAAGTCTCCCCTCTTTTCCTTTTAATTGCAATTTTTGAGAAGATGCCCCCCAAAATTAATGAAAGAATTAAAATGTGTTTTATTTCTTCTGCGTCACACACAGTTGTTGTGTCACGCTTACAACCTTCAGCTGTTCCCATATTCCCCATTTTTAAAAAAATAAATTCCATGCCAAACTAATTATGAAACAACTGAAGAACATGTCTGCAGCACAGAGAAAGGCCCTTCGGCCCATTGTCTGCCCTGGTCAAAAACAGGTGCCCAACTATAATCTAACTTTCATTAAGGTCATCTCTTTTTATTCTTATGCTTTTAAAAACTGTGGGCGGAAATGAGAAAGAACAGTTTGAAACCAGGGATTTATAAAGATGGCTGTATGTTTGTAAGTAAGCAATTTGATACTTATTGTGAAACGTGTTGGCATATCTGTGGGTTCCAGCAATGTGGAGTCAAAATAGAGTGTTTATAAAGGAAGCTGATTTATTTGTGGACCAGGTGCCAATTACAAATGACAACGATACTCTCCCTGCCTGTCTGCCTGCCTGTCTGACTGACTGCTTGCCTGTCTATCTGTCTGTCTGCCTGCCTGTCTGCCTGCCTGTCTATCTGTCTGTCTGCCTGCCTGTCTGCCTGCCTGTCTATCTGCCTGCCTGCCTGTCTATCTGTCTGTCTACCTGTCTATCTGCCTGTCTGCCTGCCTGTCTATCTGCCTGTCTGTCTGTCTGTCGGCCTGCCTGCCTGCTTGCCTGCCTGTCTGCCTGCCTGTCCATCTGTCTGTCTGCCTGTCTGCCTGCCTGTCTGCCTGCCTGTCTATCTGTCTGTCTGCCTGTCTGCCTGCCTGTCTATCTGTCTGTGTATCTGCCTGTCTGCCTGCCTGCCTATCTGTCTGTCTGCCTGTCTGTCTGCCTGCCTGTCTATCTGCCTGCCTGTCTATCTGTCTGTGCCTGTCTATCTGTCTGTCTGCCTGTCTGCCTGCCTGTCTGCCTGCCTGTCTGCCTGTCTGTCTGCCTGCCAGTCTATCTGCCCGCCTGTCTATCTGCCCACCTGCCTGTCTATCTGTCTGTCTGCCTGTCTATCTGTCTGCCTGCCTGTCTATCTGTCTGTCTGCCTGTCTGCCTGCCTATCTGCCTGCCTGCCTGTCTGTCTGCCTGCTTGTCTGCCTGCCTGTCTATCTGTCTGTCTGCCTGTCTGCCTGCCTGTCTATCTGTCTGTCTGCCTGTCTGCCTGCCTGTCTATCTGTCTGTGTATCTGCCTGTCTGCCTGCCTGCCTATCTGTCTGTCTGCCTGTCTGTCTGCTTGCCTGTCTATCTGCCTGCCTGCCTGTCTGCCTGTCTATCTGTCTGTCTGCCTGTCTGCCTGCCTGTCTGCCTGTCTGTCTGCCTGCCAGTCTATCTGCCCGCCTGTCTATCTGCCCGCCTGCCTGTCTATCTGTCTGTCTGCCTGTCTATCTGTCTGTCTGCCTGCCTATCTATCTGTCTGCCTGCCTGTCTGCCTGTCTGTCTGCCTGTCTGCCTGCCTATCTGGCTGCCTGCCTGCCTGTCTGCCTGTCTGCCTGTCTGCCTGCCTGTCTATCTGCCTGTCTGCCTGCCTGTCTATCTGTCTGTCTGCCTGTCTATCTGCCTGTCTGCCTGCCTGTCTATCTGTCTGTCTGCCTGTCTGTCTGTCTGCCTGCCTGCCTGCTTGCCTGCCTGTCTGCCTGCCTGTCTATCTGTCTGTCTGCCTGCCTGCCTGCCTATCTGTCTGTCTATCTGCCTGTCTGCCTGCCTGTCTGTCTGTCTGCTTGCCTGCCTGCCTGTCTGTCTGCCTGTCTGCCTGTCTGTCTGCCTGCCTGCCTGCCTGTCTGCCTGCCTGTCTATCTGTCTGTCTGCCTGTCTGCCTGCCTGTCTGCCTGTCTGTCTGCCTGCCTGTCTATCTGCCTGCCTGCCTGTCTGCCTGTCTATCTGCCTGTCTGTCTGTCTGTCCGCCTGCCTGCTTGCCTGCCTGTCTGCCTTTCTGTCTATCTGTCTGCCTGCCTGTCTGCATGCCTGTCTGCCTGTCTATCTGTCTGTCTATCTGCCTGTCTGCCTGCCTGTCTATCTGTCTGTCTATCTGCCTGTCTGCCTGCCTGCCTATCTGTCTGCCTGTCTGTCTGCCTGTCTGCCTGCCTGCCTGTCTGCCTGTCTGCCTGCCTGTCTATCTGTCTGCCTGCCTGTCTGCCTGTCTATCTGCCTGCCTGCCTGCCTGCCTGTCTGCCTGCCTGTCTGCCTGCCTGTCTATCTGTCTGTCTGCCTGTCTATCTGTCTGCCTGCCTGTCTGCCTGCCTGTCTATCTGTCTGTCTGCCTGTCTATCTGCCTGTCTGCCTGCCTGTCTATCTGCCTGTCTGCCTGCCTGTCTATCTGTCTGTCTGCCTGCCTGTGTGCCTGCCTGTCTATCTGTCTGTCTGCCTGTCTGCCTGTCTGTCTGCCTGCCTGTCTATCTGTCTGCCTGCCTGTCTGCCTGCCTGTCTATCTGTCTGTCTGCCTGTCTATCTGCCTGTCTGCCTGCCTGTCTGCCTGTCTGCCTGTCTGTCTGCCTGCCTGCTTGCCTGCCTGCCTGTCTATCTGCCTGTCTGCCTGTCTATCTGTCTGTCTGCCTGTCTGCCTGCCTGTCTATCTGTCTGTCTGCCTGTCTGTCTGTCTGCCTGTCTGCCTGCCTGTCTGTCTGTCTGCCTGTCTGTCTGCATGTCTGTCTCTCTGCCTGTCTGTCTGCCTGTCTGCCTGCCTGTCTGTCTGCCTGTCTGTCTGTCTGCCTGTCTGTCTGCCTGCCTGTGTGCCTGCCTGTCTATCTGTCTGTCTGCCTGTCTGTCTGCCTGCCTGTCTATCTGCCCGCCTGCCTGTCTGCCTGCCTGTCTATCTGCCTGTCTGCCTGTCTATCTGTCTGTCTGCCTGTCTGCCTGCCTGTCTATCTGTCTGTCTGCCTGTCTGTCTGTCTGCCTGTCTGCCTGCCTGTCTGTCTGTCTGCCTGTCTGTCTGCATGTCTGTCTCTCTGCCTGTCTGTCTGCCTGTCTGCCTGCCTGTCTGTCTGCCTGTCTGTCTGCCTGCCTGTCTGTCTGCATGTCTGTCTATCTGTCTGCCTGCCTGCCTGCCTGCCTGCCTGTCTGCCTGTCTGTCTGTCTGCCTGCCTGTCTGCCTGTCTGCCTGCCTGTCTGCATGTCTGTCTGTCTGCCTGTCTGCCTGTCTGTCTGCATGTCTGTCTATCTGTCTGCCTGCCTGCCTGCCTGTCTGCCTGTCTGCCTGCCTGTCTGCCTGTCTGTCTGCATGTCTGTCTCTCTGCCTGCCTGCCTGCCTGTCTATCTGTCTGTCTGCCTGCCTGTGTGCCTGCCTGTCTATCTGTCTGCCTGCCTGTCTGCCTGTCTGTCTGCCTGCCTGTCTATCTGCCCGCCTGCCTGTCTGCCTGCCTGTCTATCTGCCTGTCTGCCTGTCTATCTGTCTGTCTGCCTGTCTGCCTGCCTGTCTATCTGTCTGTCTGCCTGTCTGTCTGTCTGCCTGTCTGCCTGCCTGCCTGTCTGTCTGCCTGTCTGTCTGCATGTCTGTCTCTCTGCCTGTCTGTCTGCCTGTCTGCCTGCCTGTCTGTCTGCCTGTCTGTCTGTCTGCCTGTCTGTCTGCATGTCTGTCTATCTGTCTGCCTGCCTGCCTGCCTGCCTGCCTGTCTGCCTGTCTGTCTGTCTGCCTGCCTGTCTGCCTGTCTGCCTGCCTGTCTGCATGTCTGTCTCTCTGCCTGTCTGTCTGCCTGTCTGCCTGTCTGTCTGCATGTCTGTCTATCTGTCTGCCTGCCTGCCTGCCTGCCTGTCTGCCTGTCTGCTTGTCTGCCTGCCTGTCTGCCTGTCTGTCTGCATGTCTGTCTCTCTGCCTGTCTGTCTGCCTGTCTGCCTGCCTGTCTGCCTGTCTATCTGTCTGTCTGCCTGCCTGTCTGCCTGCCTGCCTGTCTGCCTGCCTGCCTGCCTGTCTGCCTGCCTGTCTGCCTGCCTGTCTACCTGTCTCTCTGTCTGCCTGCCTGTCTATCTGCCTGTCTATCTGTCTGTCTGCCTGTCTGCCTGCCTGTCTGCCTGCCTGTCAATATGTCTGCCTGCCTGTCAATCTGTCTGCCTGCCTGTCTATCTGTCTGCCTGCCTGTCTGCCTGCCTGTCTATCTGTCTGTCTGCCTGTCTGTCTGCCTGTCTGCCTGCCTGTCTATCTGTCTGCCTGCCTGTCTGCCTGCCTGTCTATCTGCCTGTCTACCTGTCTGCCTGCCTGCAGCGTTGGGAGGTCATGTTGTGGCTGTACAGGACATTGGTTCGGCCACTGTTGGAATATTGCGTGCAATTCTGGTTTCCCTCCTATCGGAAAGATGTTGTGAAACTTGAAAGGGTTCAGAAAAGATTTACAAGGGTGTTGCCAGGGTTGGAGGATTTGAGCTACAGGGAGAGGCTGGACAAGCTGAGGCTCTTTCTCTGAAGGTACTGCCAGACCTGCTGAGTTTCCCCAAAGCTTTCTGTTTTATAAATATTGCCTGGAGAAAATCTGTCAACTTCCACAGTCTCACTCCTCTCATCCAAGACCCAGTGTTTCCGCTGCTCCCTGTATGCATGGACATTTTCTAACAACCTGTCCAGAGATGTTCTGACACACGTGTGGAGGAGATGGGTAACAAGCTTTCTTGGACTCTTCATGTGGACGCACTGGTTACAAAGGCCCAACAACATCTCTTCTTCCTCAGGCAGCTGAGGAAATTTGGCATGATGGTGAATACCCTTACCAACTTTTATAGGTGCGCCATCGAGAGCATTCTGTCTGGATGTATCACTATGACACCTGTACCATTCAAGATCAGAGACAGTTACAGAGTGTGGTGAACTCGGCCCGGACAATCACAAAGGCCAACCTCCCATCTATAGAATCCATCTACCAGGCCCGCTGTCAAGGAAAGGCCGCCAGTATTCTCAAAGATCCATCCCACCCTGGCAATGTTTTTCTATAACCTCTACCGTCGGGGAGAAGGTACAGGAGCCTGAACACACGCACCAGTTGGTTTCACAACAGTTTCTACCCTGAGTACTGAATGGACTCACAAACTCTTAACATTCGCCTGTACCTGTGTTTTTGTTTTTGCTGCTGTTTCCCTATTATTTACTATCTATGCTACTTAACCCTGTGATCTGCCTGTATTGATCACAAGACAAAGCTTTTCACTGTGCCTTGGTACACATGATAACAAATTCAATTCAATTGAACCTTACAGGCTCAGAGTTAGGGACACTACTGCTGCACCACAAGATCCCAACTGTGTTTACACACAGCAACCAGCCGCTCACACTGGGGTATTGAACCCATGTCCCTCGCATTTCTCTCACACCCCTATACTAATGTTGGTCTATATTCCCGATATGTATGTATTTAGCAAAATCTTTAGTGAGGGTAAAATCGCTATAGTTTCAGAGGACCACTCTATCGTTTGAGAGAGACAGAGAGAGAGAGAGAGAGAGAGAGAGAGAGAGAGAGAGACAGACAGACAGACAGACAATTGGTGGTGAGTTTAACCTGAAGGTCTCAAGTGATTGGTTCCCTATATGGGTTTCATTTCCATTAACAGATCACCCATGGTATTTTTCATCTAGTAACCCCTCCACCGGTAAATCAGACACATTCTCCAACTGTTCAAATTACATGCAGAGCCAATTTAGGGGAATGCAGCAACACTAGAGGTGAAGGAGAGTTAGGCAGGGATGGAAGGGGCTCAAACAAAATGGTGTTGGATGCAAAGACAAAGCACATCTCTCTCTCTCTCTCTCTGTCTGTCTCCTTCTGTCTGTCTGTCTCTCTCTCTAAAGGCATTGGGAGTATTGGTAAGCACTGTGCACTCCCTCTCGAAGGACACACAGGCACTAATGTAGCTGTTAAAGATTGACAGACAGTTGGTATCCTGGGCCTGCTGCCTGGACCTGTTAATGGTCACTTTGGCCATGCTCAGGAGGAGATCCCCTGATGCACTCACTCCCCTCCGCACTGAATACAAGAGCCATGTTGGATATTTTCTAATCAACCTGTTCAGAAACGATACTCCGAAGATGTGCAGATTCGGTCGATTGCTGTGCTAAATTGCCCAGAGTGTCCAGGGATTAGTCGCTTAGGTGGGTTGGCTTTGGGAAATGCAGGGTTACGGCTATGGGGTAGGGAGCTGGGTCTGAGTGGGATACTGTTTGGAGGGTTGGTGTAGACCCGATGGGCCAAGTGGCCTCCCTCTGCACTGGAGGGATTCTATGATTGCACTACATCTCTGGAGCAGGAGAGAGTTGAACCCAGGACCTCCAGCTCAGAGATAGGAAGCTACCCATGCACCACAAAACAAGAACCCTAGTGTGATAATGGCACCATTGATTATTAAATTCCTTTACCCCTGTATGAGACAACTCCTAGGCAGACAGGACTTGTACAGCCCCAGCCCTCCCACTCCAGTGGTAGGGACACTACCAATGTGCCTCCATACCTTATTTTACAAGAGCCCTGGCTTTCTTTTTGAAATTAACTTTGCTTTTATGAGGTAAATTCATTGAAATTCTGAAGTTAAATAGAAGGTATAGATCAGTCATGCTTGACTTATGCAGCCAAACAGCCTAGAGGGGCTGAATGGCCTCCCCACTCATTTATACAGTTTATCAAGATCCTGTTATACTCCAAGGTAACCTTCTTCACTGTCCACTGTACCACCAATTTTGGTATCATCCACAAACTTACTAACCAAACTTTCTATATTCTCATCCAAATTGTTTATATAAATGATGAACATCAGTGGACCCAGCACTGATCCTTGTGGCACACCACTGGTCACAGGCCTCCAGCCTGAACAACAACCCTCTCGCACCACCCTCTGCCTCTTAACCAGCCAAGTTTGTATCCATTTGGCTAGTTATCCCTGTATTCCATGTGACCTAACCTAACTAATTAGTCTACCATGCAGAACCTTGTCGAAGGTGTGGGTGGCTCAGTGGTTAGCGCTGCTGTCTCACAGCACCAGGGTCCCAGGTTCAATTCCAGCCTCGGGCGACTGTCTCTGTGGAGTTTGCACGTTCTCCCTGTGTCTGTGTGCGTTTGCTCTGGTTTCCTCCCACAGCACATAAAGATGTGCAGTTTAGGTGGCCACGCTAAATTACCCATAGTGTTAGGTGCATTAGTCAGAGGGAAATGGGTCTGGGTGGGTTACTCTTCGGAGGGTTGGTGTGGACTGGTTGGGCCGAAGGGCCTGTTTCCACACTGTAGGGAATCTAATCTAAAGTCCATGTAGATAGTATCTACTGCCCTGGAAAAAGCAGCATCAGGAGAGATGACATTTTAGGCAGGACCCTTCAGCAGGACTCTGACTTTCCAGCATCTGCAATCCTCACTATCTCCAACATTACTGTACTGCTTTCATCTATCCTCTTGGTCACCTCTTCAACAAACTCAGTCAAATTTGTGAGGCATGATTTCCCATGCACAAAGTTATGTTGACTGTCCCGAATCAGTCCTTGTGTTTCCAAGTGCATGGAGATCCTGTCTCTCAGAATCCCCTCCAACAACTTACCCACCGCTGACGTCAGGCTCACCACTCTGTAGTCACCTGGCTTTTTCCTGCAGCCTTCCTTACATAATGGCACAACATTAACCACCCTCCAGTCTACGACTCCTCACCCATGGCTGTCAATGATACAAATATCTCCTGGGGCCCCACAATTTCTTCACTAGCTTCCCACAATCTCCTTGGGTACACTTGATCAGGTCCCAGGGATTTATCTACCTTTATACATTTTAAGACCTCCAGCACTTTCTGGTCTGTGATGTGGACCTTACTGTTTCCTTCCCCCAGTTTCCAAGCTTCCCTATCTTTCTCCTCCATGGTTAGGGTCTCTCCAGCCTCCCGCGGTGCCACACAGAGACAGCCCTGCTGATCTTTCAAGGGCCTTAATCTCTCCCTAGTTATTCTTTTACTTGTAAAAATCCCCTTGGATTCTGAATTGAATTTGTTATCACGTGTACCAAGGCGCAGTGAAAAGCTTTGTCATGTGAGCAATGCAGGCAGATCACAGAGTTAAGTAGCACAGATAGTAAATAATGGGTAAACAGCAGCAAAAACAAAAACATAGGTACAGGCGAATGTTAAGAGTTTGTGAATCCATTCAGTATTCTAACAACAGTAGGGTAGAAATTATTTTGAAATCGGCTGGTGTGTGTGTGTTCAGGGTTCTGTACCTTCTCCCCGATGGTAGAGGTTGTAGAAAAACATTGCCAGGGTGGGATGGATCTTTGAGAATGGATGATTTGGACCGAAGGGTCTATTTCCGTTTTGTACATCTCTATGACTCTGTGACTGAAAGGTTTATGTGCAAAGGCCATTAAGGACAATGCAAACTGCACAAGGTGAGATAGAGAGCAGGAAAGAGCTAAACTAAAATGGAGTTGGAAAGGGAGATATCTGTGCCCCCTGCAGTGCCCACATCTCTCTAATTCATCAAGAGTGTGGGTAACGAGACACAGAACATAACTGCAGGAGAGGGGCAGGCAGTGGGCACAAAAGCCACAATGTGTTTTTTATTATTATTATTAAGCCTATTTTTCTAATCAGTCTGTTCAGGGATATTATTACACACCTCATAGAGTCATAGAGTCATAGAGATGTACAGCATAGGGAAACAGACCCTTAAGTCCAACCTGTCCGTGCCGACCAGATATCCCAACCCAATCTAGTCCCACCTGCCAGCACCAGGCCCATATCCCTCCAAACCCTTCCTATTCACATACCCATCCAGATGCCTCTGAAACGTTGCAATTGTATCAGCCTCCACCACTTCCTCTGGCAGCTCATTCCATACCCATACCACCCTCTGCGTGAAAATGTTGCTCCTTAGGTGTCTTTTATATCTTTTCCCTCTCACCCTAAACCTATGCCCTCTAGTTCTGGACTCCCCAACCCCAGGGAAAAGACTTTGCCTATTTATCCTATCCACGCCCCTCATAATTTTGTAGACCCCTATAAGGTCACCCCTCAGCCTCCGACGCTCCAGGGAAAACAGCCCCAGCCTGTCCAGCCTCTCCCTGTAGCTCAGATCCTCCAACCCTGGCAACATCCTTGTAAATCTTTTCTGAACCCTTTCAAGTTTCACAACGTCTTTCCGATAGGAAGGAGACCAGAACTGCACGCAATATTCCAACAGTGGCCTAACCAATGGAGTAGATGGGATTTGAACCCAGGCCTTCTGGCTCATAGGGTAGGGACACTGTCATTGTACCACAAGACGGCCCTCTGAGAGCCCCTGTGTACTCAGAGCATTAACAGCCAACACCTGTTTCGTCTTAACCTGAAATGAAGAAGTTAACAAACTGAATGATGTGATTTACACAACATGCCCTTGTAACTGATGCAGTTAACCGTGAGGAAATATTCACCAGCACCTTGCATGACTTAGTGCTGCGGGATAAAGATCACGGTTATAGAGTCTGGTGGAATCGAGTGGTGATGAGGTGAAGGGAGAGAGAAGGACAGGCTTAAAATGATAACTCCCCTCCCCTGACTTGAAACGTTAGCTTGCTCTCTCTCCATGGATGCTGCCTGACCCACTGTGATCTCTCGCATGTGTTTGTTTTCAGTTCATCTTAACTCCATCTACCTATTTTGTTCCTTTAACCTTGAACCATGACATAAATCTCTCATTCATTGTCATTTCCCATTGACTACTGATTGTCACACAGCCGCTCAAGAGCGAAATTCGACAGAGCGTTAGGAGTCTGAGCAGAAAACAGAACGTGCCTGCGCTTCTCAGCAGGCCAGCAGCATCCCTGTCAGTGGAGTGAACAGTTAATGGAGAGCTGCAGACCCAGTGTCTACAGGAAAGCCAAACACACAGACTAGATACTCAACTACAGGAGCAATCATCCCAACACCCACAACCAGAGCTGTAACAGGACATTATTTAAACGGACCACTGCAGTACCCAGAAACTACAAGCAGCTCAGTAGAAGAAAAATGCCTAGACAGCGTATTCAAGAACAACGGGTACCCGATAAACACAGTCCCCCTGATTCCTAAACAACAAACCCCAACAAGCAGATACAATGTGCCCAGAAACTCTAGCCACAATACCATATGTCAAAGATATCTCTGAAATGAGCACCAGGCTACTCTGACCCCTGGGCATCATGGTAGCTCACAGACCTACCTACACACTTAAACAGCGCTGATGAACCTAAAGGGCTCCATACAAACAACGAACAAAATGAATGTCATTTACAAAATACCATGCAAGAACTGTAACAAACACTACATCGGACAGACAGGCAGAAAACTAGCCACCAGGATACATGAATACTAATTAGCCACCAAAAGACATGACTCACTATCGCTACCCTTACATACAGATGAAGAAGGACACCACTTCAACTGGGACAACATATCCATCCTAAAACAGGCTAAACAGGGACATTCAAGCAAATTCCTGAAGGCCTGGCTTTCAAACTGGAACTCTATCAGTAAACACATTGATTTGGACCCCTTTTATCAACCTCTGAGAAAAAGAACCGGAAATTATGTCACCCACCGTAACAGACCAAGACACACAAATAGAAAGCGGGACATAACACTAGCACTTTACTGGAGGCTCACTGATGATGTTACCGAGCACGGTGACGAAACATCTGAAAACAAACCCACTGATAACTCTGTTTGTCCTTTGCACAGATGCTGCCTGACCTGCTCAGACTCCTAACACTCTGTCGAATTTCACTCTTGAGCTGCTGTGTAACAATCAGTAGTCAATGGGAAATTTTTAAAAAAATGATAGATTTATGTCATGGTTCAAGGTTAAAGGAACAAAATGTATAGATGGAGTTAAGATGAACTGAAAACAACAAGTGCTAGAGATTACAGTGGGTCAGGCAGCATCCATGGAGAGAGAGCAAGCTGACATTTCAAGCCTAGATGGTTCTTCATCAGAGCTGAAATATAGACCTGTACATTAGTACAGATTCCAGCTTCTGCAGTAATTTGCTCCAATGTGGACTTCATTTGTAGTTTAACCATGAAGTCTGAATGACTGAGAGGTACCAACTAAAGCTGTCTGACATCTGATCATTGACTTTTGCTCCAAAGAATCTTAACCCTCTGAAATTTTTGTGGTGGTCACTGGTTGGAAAGTTACCCGCCATTCCCCAGTTTTCCACAAGATGGCAGGGCTGCTACAGAAATCACAACGACAAGAACTAGCTCCTTGCGTAGATAAAGCATTTCCTTCACTCCCACTGTTTGTATAACAGCAGCTTCAGGTCAAAACCACCTAGATTTACCAAACCTCAGCAGGCAATTATTGTGCGTTGAAAATGTTGATTGAAGTGGCAACATTAAGCAAAAGAATTCAAGGCTGGACTTTACACCGCACCAGTTCTGAAGACCAATCACAGTTTATATCAGCTTTATTCTGTATCTAACCCTGTGCTGTCCCTGTCCTTGGAGTGTTTGATGGGGGAACAGTGTACAGGGAGCTTTACTCTGTATCTAACCCCATGCTGTTCCTGTCCTGTGAGTATCTGATAGGGACAGTGTAGAGGGAGCTTTATTCTGTATCTAACCCCGTGCTGTCCCTGTCCTGGGAGTATCTGATGGGGACAGTGTAGAGGGAGCTTTACTCTGTATCTAACCCCGTGCTGTCCCTGTCCTGGGAGTATCTGATGGGGACAGTGTAGAGGGAGCTTTATTCTGTATCTAACCCCGTGCTGTCCCTGTCCTGGAAGTATCTGATGGGGACAGTGTAGAGGGAGCTTTACTCTGTATCTAACCCCGCGCTGTCCCTGTCCTGGGAGTATCTGATGGGGACAGTGTAGAGGGAGCTTTACTCTGTATCTAACCCCGCGCTGTCCCTGTCCTGGGAGTATCTGATGGGGACAGTGTAGAGGGAGCTTTATTCTGTATCTAATCCTGTGCTGTCCTCTTCTAGGATCATGTTGGCCAGGTGCAGAGAAAACTTTACCTTCAGTTTAAAAAAGTAGAGGGAACTTTACTCTGGCTCTAACCCTGAGCTATCCCTGTGAACGTTATATTGTACCGAGGGACCATAAAAATAGCAAATTTCAATAATAGAAGAAACTGAAAGGCTTTGAGAGTTTTGAGAGGATTTGTAGCTCAGGTTGAGGTTTTGGATGTAGGCTTGGTCTCTGAGCTGAAAGGTTAATTTCCAGATGTTTCGTAACCTTACTAGGTAGCATCTTCAGTGGGCCTCAGGTGAAGCAATGCTGAAAATTCCTGCTTTCTAATTATATGTTTGGGTTTCATTGGGTTGGTGATGTCATTTCCAGTGGTGATGTTATTTCCTGTGGTGAAGTCGCTTCCTGTTCCTTTTCTCAGGGGGTGATAGATTTTCAGCATTGCTTCGCCTGAGGCCCACTGAAGACGTTATCTAGTAGGGTAACGAAATGCCTGGAAAGGAACTTTCCTGCTAAAAGGCTTTGTATCTTCATTCACAAAGTATTTGAAATCAACGTGGTCATTCTAGAAGATGAGAGACTTAACAAACAATCCAGGTCTTTTTCAATACATCATTTCAGTTCCATCACACTGTAAATGCTTGCTATAAATTCTGCGTCCTATGATCTTATTCTCCACAACCACCTCATGAAGGAGCAGCAGTCCAAAAGCTAATGCTTCCAAATAAACCTGTTGGGCTATAACCTGTGTGATTTTTAACATTTGGAATAAAGTAGATGAACTGGTGGCACAAATCAAAGTCACAAGGACTTTAAACTAGTTGGTGGGGACGGTGGTCCGTGGAGATTATTAAAGTTTCCAGGAAAATGAATAGGTCAGAGAGTATGGACAGGCTCATGAATCTAACTTCAGGGGCAGCAGATAAGGGGACAACTACGAGAAAGGGGTGTGGCAGTCAACACAGAGCTGGGGGGGGGAGCGTTGTACTTAAATGCACGCTGTATGTGAAACCAGGTGAATGAGCTTCTAGCACAAATTCAAATTGGAAGGTGTGATGTTGTGGGTATCACAGAGATGTGGCTGCTCGGGGATCAGGGCTGGGAGCTAAATATCCAAGGAGACACATCCTATCGAAAGGGCAGAGGGGCGTGGGGTTTGCCTTGTTAGTTAAAAAAAATGAAATGAAATTATTGGTAAGGAGTGTTATAGGTTCAGAAGAGACAGAACCTGTGCAGGAGGCTCGAGGAATCACAGATGAGAAAATACCCCAATGGGAGTTAAGTACAGGCCTCCTAACATCAGTCAGGATGTGGGGAAGAAAATAAATCAGGACCTAGAAAAGGCATTTCAGAAAGATACTTTTACAATAATCATAGGAGGCTTTGATATGCCGATGGGCTGGAGAAATCAGGTTGGTAGCAGATCCCAAGAGAAGGAGGTTATTGGGAGCAGCTTGTGGTAGAGCCCGGTAGGCAAGAGGCACTTCTGGATTTGATGATGTAAAATGAGGTAGACTTGATTAGGGAACTTAAGATAAAGGAACTCCTAGGGGGCAGTGACTATAATGATCAAATTCACCCTGCAGTTTGAGAGGGAGGAACTGGAATCTGATGTAATGGTATTACAATTGAGTAAATGTAACTCCAAGCACACGAGGGAGGAGCTGGCCAGTGTTGATTGGAAGGGAAGACGGTGGAGCAGCAATGGTGGGCGTTTCTGGGGTAATTCAGGAGGCACAGCAGAAATCCATCCCAAGCAAGGAGGAATATACTTGGGAGGATGAGGGAACTATGGCTTACAAGGGAAGTCAGGGATAGTATAAAAACAAAAAGAAACTCATACAATGTGGTGAAGATTAGTGGGAAGTCAGAGGAATGGGATGTCTTTAAAACCAGCAGCAGGTACGTAAATAAGCCATAAGGGGAAAATGAGGGTAAGCTAGTAATATAAAAGAATGATTTGGAAATGCCGGTGTTGGACTGGGGTGTGTTACAAATTCTGCGTTACGATCGAGCCCTCCACTATCACCTGGTGAAGGAGCGTCGCTCCGAAAGCTAGTGTGCTTCCAATTAAACCTGTTGGACTATAACCTGGTGTTGTGTGATTTTTAACAATATAAAAGAAGATTGCAAGAGTTTTTTTGAGATATCTAAAAGGTACACAATCATTGCACAATTGAAATGTGGAGCTTATTCAAGGAACAGCTACTGCAGGTCCTTGATAAGTATTTTCCTGTCAGGCAGGGAGGAGGTTGTTGAGTGAGGGAGCCTTGGTTTACTAAGGAAGTTGAATATCTAGTCAAGAGGAAGAAGAAGGCCTATGCTAGGATGAGATGCAATGGCTCAGTTAGGGTGTTTGAGAGTTACACGTTAGCCAGGAAAGACCTAAAGAGAGAGTTAAGAAGAGCCTGGAGGGGACATGAGAAGTCATTGGCAAATAGGATCAAGGAAAACTCCAAAACCTTCTATAGGTATATCAGGAATAAAAGAATGACGAGAGTAAGATTAGGGCCAATCACGGACAGTCGTGGGAAGTTGTGCGTGGAGTACAAGGAGATGGGGGAAGCGCTAAATGAATATTTTTCCTCAGTATTCACACTGAAAAAAGACAATGTTGTCAAGGAGAATACAGAGATACAGGCTACCTGACCAGATGGGATTGAAGTTCACAAGGAGGAGGTGTTATCAATTCTGGAGAGCATGAAAATATATAAGTCCCTGGGCCAGATGGGATTTATCCTAGGATTCTCTGGGAAGCCAGGGAGGAGATTGCCCAGTCTGTGGCTTTGATCTTTAAATCGTCATTGTCTACAGGAATAATGCCAGAAGACTGGAGGATAGCAAATGTGGTTCCCCTGTTCAAGAAGGGGAGTAGAGACAATCCTGGTAATTATAGACCAGTGAGCCTTACTTCAGTTGTGGGTGAATTGTTGGAAAAGGTTATAAGAGACAGAATTCATAATCATCTAGAGAGGAATAATTTGATTAGGGATAGTCAACATGATTTTGTGAAGGATAGGTTGTGCTTCGCAAACCTTATTGAGTTCTTTGAGAAGCTAATCAAACAGGTAGATGAGGGTAAAGCGGTTGATGTAGTGTATATGGGTTTCAGTAAGGTGTTTGATAAGGTTCCCCATGGTAGGTTATTGCAAACAATATGGTGGAACGGAATTGAGGGTGATTTAGCGGTTTTGATCAGAAATTGACTATCTGAAAGAAGACAGAGAGTGGTGTTCACCCTGGAGCTCAGTTACTAGTGGTAACTGATCTGTTTTGGGGCCACTGCTGTTTGTCAGTTTTATAAATGACCTGGATGAGAGCGTAAAAGATTGGGTTACTAAATTTGCGGATGACACTAAAGTCGGTGGAGTTGTGCACAGTGCTGAAGGATGTTGCAGGTTACAGAGGGACATAGATAAGCTGTCGAGCTAAGAGGTGGCAAATGGAGTTTAATGTAGAAAAGTGTGAGGTGATTGACTTTGGAAGGTGTAATGGGAATGCAGAGTACTCGGCTCACGGTAAAATTCTTGGCAGTGTGGAAGAGCAGAGAGATCTCGGGGTCCAGGTCCATAGATCCCTGAAAGTTGCCACACAAGTTGATAGGGTTGTTCAGAAGGCACACAGTGTTTTAGCTCTTGTTGGTAGAGGGACTGAGTTTCGGAGCCATGAGATCATGTTGCAGCTGTACAAAACTCTGGTGCGGCCGCACTTGGGAGTACAGTTCTGGTCGCTGCATTATAAGAAGGATGTGGAAGCTTTGGAAACGGTTCCGAGGAGATTTACTAGGATGTTGCCTGGTATGGAGGGGAGGTCTTACGAGGAAAGGCTGAGGGACTTGAGGCTGTTTTCGTTAGATAGAAGAAGGTTGAGAGGTGACTGAATTGGGATACATAAGATAATCAGAGGGTTAGATAGGGTGGACAGGGAGAGCCTTTTTCCTCGGATGGTGATGGCTAGCATGAGGGGACACAGTTTTAAATTGAGGGGTGATAGATATGGGACAGATGTCAGAGGTAGTTTCTTTACTCAGACAATAATAGGGATGTGGAACACACTGCCTGCAACAGTAGGAGACTCGCCAACTTTAAGGGCATTTAAGTGATGATTGGATAAACATATGGATGATAATGGAATAGTGTATGTCAGGTGGGCTTCAGATTTGTTCCACAGGTCGGCACAACATCAAGGGCCAAAGAGCCTGTGCTGCGCTGTAATGTTCTATATTCTATGTTCTATGTTCTATGTGAGAGAGAGGCAAGAGTAGATATTGGAAAAAGAGGCTGGTGAAGTAGTAGGGGAACAAAGAAATGGTGGATGAACTGAACAGGTACTTTGCATCTGTTTTCACTGTGGAAGACACTGGGAGCATGCTAGAACTTCAAGAGAGTTGGGGGGCAGGGGTGAGTGGCCATCACTAAGGAGAAGGTACTGGGGAAGCTAAAAGATCTGAAGGTGGATAAAGCACCTGGATCAGATGGACTACACCCCAGGGTTCTTAAGGAGAGTGCTGAGGAGATTGTAGAAGCACTGGTGGTGATCTTTCAGGAATCACTGAAGTCAGGCAGTGTCCCAGAGGACTGAAAAATGATGAATGTAACACCCCTGTTTAAGAAGGGAGGGAGGCAGAAAACAGGAAACTATTAGCCAGTTAGGGTGACCTCAGTCATTGATATGATTTTAGAGTCCATTATTGAGGATGAGATTGTGGAGTACTTGAAAGTGCGTGGGAAAATAGGGCTCATCCCGCACGGCTTCATCAAGGGGAGGTCATGCCTGACAAATCTGTTCGCGTTCTTTAGAGGAGATGTAGAACAAGTTAGACAAAGGAGAGCCAGTGATCGTGATCTGTTTGGATTTCAGGAGGCCTTTGACAAGGTGCTGCACAGGAGACTGGTAAACAGCCCATGGTGTTAGGGGCAAGGGACTGGCATGGATAGAGGATTGGCTGACTGGCAGAAGGCAGAGAGTAGAGATAAAGGGGTCTTTTTCAGGATGGCAGCCTATGACGAGTGAAGTTCCACAGTGTTGGGACCAAACTATTTACGTTATACATTAATGGTCTGGATGAAAAAACTGAGGGAATTGTTGCTCAGTTTGCAGATGATACAAAGCTAGGTGGAGGGGCAGGTAGTGTTGAGGAAGTGAGGAGGCTGAAGAAGGACCTAGACAGACTGGGAGAGTGGGCAAAGAAGTAGCAGATGTAATACAATGTGGGAAAGTGTGAGGTTATGTGCTTTGGTTGGAGAAATAGAGGCAAGGACTATTTTCTAAATAGGGAAAGGCTTTGGAAATTTGAAGCACAAGAGGACTTGGGAAACCTAGTTCAGGATTCTGTTCAGGTTAGCCTGCAGGTTCAGCTGGTAATTAAGAAAGCAAATGCAATTTTAACATTCATTTCAAGAGGGTTGGAAGACAAAGGCAGATGTGTAATGCTGAGGCTGTATAAGGCTCTGGTCAGACTGCATTTGGAATACTGTGAGCAGTTTGTTCCCTGTGTCTAAGGAAGACTGTGCTGGCCTTGGAGGGGGATCCAGAGGAGGTTTACAAGAATGACCCCGGGGATGAAGGGCTTGTCGTATGAGGAGTGGTTGAGGACACTGGGTCTGTACTCGATGGAGGTTAGAAGGATGAGGGAGGTCTGATTGAAACTTACAGAATACTGAGAGACCTGGATAGAGTGGATGTAGAGAAGGTGTTTCCATTAGTAGGAGGGACGAGGACCGGAGGGCACAGCCTCAGAGTGAAGGGACGACACTTCAGAACTGAGATGGGGAGGAACTTCTTCAGCCAGAGGATGTTGCAGTGGGGTATGGAAGCTAATAGAGTGTATTTAAGGCAGAGATAATTAGGTTCTTGAGATTCAAAGGTTAGGAGAGAGGACAGGGGTCATAGAGGTGATTTCGGTCCAATCTGTCCATGCTGACTAGATATCCTAACCCAGTCTAGTCCCACTTGCTAGCATCTTGCCTGTTTCCATACAAACCCTTCCTATTCATATACTGATCCAGATGCCTTTTAAATGCTGTAATTGTACCAGCCTCCACCACTTCCTCTGGCAGCTCATTCCACACACATACCACCCTCTGTGTGAAAACGTTGCCCCATAGGTCTCTTTTGTATGTCACCCTAAACCTACGCCGTCTAGTTCTGGACTCTATTTATCTTATCCATGCCCCTATAATTTTGTAAACCTCTATAACGTCACCCCTCAGCCTCTGAGGCTCTAGGGAAAACAGTCCCAGCCTGTTCAGTCTCTCCCTATAGCTCAGATCCTCCAACCCTGGCAACATCCTTGTAAATCTTTTCTGAGCCCTTTCAAGTTTCACAACATCTTTCCGATAGGAAGGAGACCAGAATTGCACGCAATATTCCAACCAATGTCCTGTACAGCCGCAACATGACCTCCCAACTCCTGTACTCAATACTCTGACCAATAAAGGAAAGCATACCAAACGCCTTCTTCACTATCCTATCTACCTGTGACTCCACTTTCAAGGAGCTGTGAACCTGCATTCCAAAGTCTCTTTGTTCAGCAACACTCCCTAGGACCTTACCATTAAGTGTATAAGACCTGCTCTAATTTGCCTTTCCAAAATGCAGCACCTCGCATTTATCTAAATTAAACTCCATCTGCCACTCCTCAGCCCATTGGCCCATCTGATCATTATAATCTGAGGTAACCTCCTTCACTGTCCACCACACCTCCAATTTGGTGTCATCTGCAAACTTACGAACTATACCTCCTATGTTCATATCCGAATCATTTATATAAATGACAAAAAGTAGAGGACCCAGCACCGATCCTTGTGGCACGCCACTGATCATAGGCCTCCAGTCTGAAAAACAACCCTCCACCACCACCCTCTGTCTTCTACCTTTGAGCCAGTTCTGTATCCAAATGGCTAGTTCTCCCTGTATTCCATGAGATCTAACCTTGCTAATCAGTCTCCCATGGGGAACCTTGTCGAATGCCTTACTGAAGTCCATATAGATCACATCTAGCGCTCTGCCCTTATCAATTCTCATTGTTACTTCTCCAAAAACCTCAACCAAGTTTGTGAGACACGATTTCCCACGCACAAAGCCATGTTGACTATCCCTAATCAGTCCTTGCCTTTCCAAATACATGTACATCCTGTCCCTCAGGATTCCCTCCAACAACTTGCCCACCACCGACATCAGGCTCACTGGTCTATAGTTCTCTGGCTTGTCCTTACCACCCTTCTTAAACAGTGGCACCACGTTTGCCAACCTCCAGTCTTCCAGCACCTCACCTGTGACTATCGATGATACAAATATCTCAGCAAGAGGCCCAGCAATCACTTCTCTAGCTGCCCACAGAGTTCTAGGGTACACCTGATCAGGTCCTGATCCACTTATATGTGTTTCAAGATATCCAGCACTTCCTCCTCTGTCATATGGACATTTTTCAAAATGTCACCATCTATTTCCCTACAGTCTACACCTTCCATATCCTTTTCCACAGTAAATACTGATGCAAAATATTCATTTAGTATCTCCCCCATCTCCACACAAAGGCTGCCTTGCTGATCTTTGAGGGGCCCTATTCTCTCCCTAGTTACCCTTTTGTCCTTAATATATTTGTAAAAACCCTTTGGATTCTCCTTAACTCTATTTGCCAGTTTAATTATCTCATGTCCCTGTTTTGCCCTCCTGATTTCCCTCTTAAGTATACTCCAACTGCCCGTAGGTTGACCTGTGATACTCCAACTGCCGACTCTTCTAAGGATTCACTCGATCTATCCTGTCTATACCTTACATATGCTTCCTTCTTTTTCTTAAGCAACCCCTCAATTTCTTTAGTCATCCAGCATTCCCTATACCTACCAGCCTTCCCTTTCCCCCTGACAGGAATATACTTTCTCTGGATTTTCGTTATCCCATTTCTGAAAGCTTCCCATTTTCCAGCTGTCCCTCTACCTGCGAACATCTTCCCCCAATCAGCTTTTGAAAGTTCTTGCCTAATACCATCAAAATTGGTGTCTTTCTCCAATTTAGAACTTCAACTTTTAGATCTGCTCTATCCTTTTCCATCACTATTTTAAAACGAATAGAATTATGGTCGCTGGCCCCAAAGTGCCCCCCACTGACACCTCAGTCACCTGCCCTGCCTTATTTCCCAAGAGTACCAGAAGACTGGAGGATTGCAAATGTTGTTCCCTTGTTTAAGGAGAGGAGTTGGCACAACCCTGGTAATTATAGGCCAGTGAGTCTTACTTCGGTTATGAGTAAGGTGTTGGAAAAGGTTATAAGGTATAGGATTTATAATCATCTGGAGAGGAATAATTTGATTAGGGATAGTCAACACCGTTGTGTGAAGGGTAGGTTGTGCCTCACTAACCTTATCGTGTTCTTTGAGAAGGTGACAAAGGTTGATGAAGATAAAGCAGTTGATGTGGTGTATATGGATTTCAGTAAGGTGTTTGATAAGGTTCCACATGGTAGGCTATTGCACAAAATAAGGGAGCACGGGATTGAGGGTGATTTAGTGGTTTGGATCAGAAATTGGCTCACTGAGAGAAGACAGAGGGTGGTAGTTGATGAGAAATGTTCATCCTGGAGCTCAGTGGTGGGCTGCAATGATCTGTTTTGGGGCCACTGCTTTTGTCATTTTTATAAATGATCTGGATGTGGGCGTTGAAGGATGGGTTATTAAATTTGAAGATGACACTAAGGTAGGCAGAGTTGTGGATAGTGCTGAAGGATGTTGTGAGCTACAGGGGTACATAGATAAGATGCAGAGCTGGGCTGAGAAGTAGCAGATGGAGTTTAATGCGGAAAAGTGTGAGGTAATTCACTTTGGTAGAAATAACAGGAATGCAAAGTACTGGGCTAATGGTAAAATTCTTGGCAGTGCAGATGAACAGAGAGATCTTGGTGTCCAGGTACATAAATCCCTTAAAGTTGCCACCCAGGTTGATAGGGTTGTTAAGAAGGCATATGATGTGTTGGTGTTTATTGGTAGGGGGATTGAGTTTTGGAGCCACGAGGTTATGCTTCAGCTGTACAAGACACTGGTAAGGCCGTACCTGGAGTATTGTGTACAGTTCTGGTCACCACATTATAGGAAGGATGTGGAAGCTTTGAAAAGGGTTCAGAGGAGTTTTATTAATATGTTGCCTGGTATGGAGGGAAGGTCTTACGAGGAAAGGCTGAGGGACTTGTGGTTGTTTTCATTGGAGAGAAGAAGGTTGAGAGGTGACTTAACTGAGACATGCAAGATGATCAGAGGATTAGATAGGGTGGACAGGGAGAGCCTTTTTCCTCGGATGGTGATGGCGAGCACAAGGGGACATAGCTTTAAATTGAGGGGGGATAGATATGGGACAGATGTCAGAGGTAGTTTCTTTATTCAGAGAGTAGCAGGGTGTTGGAATGCAATGCCTGCAACAGTAGCAGATGCGCCGATGTTATGTTCTAGTAGGTCAAGTTTTGCACCTTCTCTAGTAGGTACGTCCACATACTGAATCAGAAAATTTTCTTCTACATGCTTAACAAATTCCTCGTCATCTAAACCTTTAAGAACTGTGGCAGTCCTAGTCTATGTTTGCAAAGTTAAAATCCTCCACCGTAACCACCATAGAACATAGAAAAATACAGCGCAGTACAGGCCCTTCGGCCCTCGATGTTGCGCCGACCGAAGCCTACCTAACCTACACTAGCCCAATAACCTCCATATGCTTGTCCAATGCCCGCTTAAATGACCATAAAGAGGGAGAGTCCACCACTGCTACTGGCAGGGCATTCCATGAAGTCACAACCCGCTGAGTAAAAAATCTACCCCTAACATCTGTCCTATACCTACCACCCCTTAATTTAAAGCTGTGTCCCCTAGTAACAGCTGACTTCATTAGCGGAAAAAGGTTCTCACTGTCAACCCTATCTAAACCCCTAATCATCTTGTACACCTGTATCAAATCTCCCCTAAACCTTCTTTTCTCCAATGAGAAAAGCCCCAAGTGCCTCAGCCTTTCCTCATACGATCTTCCTACCATGCCAGGCAACATCCTGGTAAACCTCCTCTGCACTCGTTCTAATGCCTCCACATCCTTCCTATAGTATGGCGACCAAAACTGCACACAATACTCCAGATGAGGCCACACCAGAGTCTTATACAACTGCAACATGACCTCAGGACTCCGGAACTCAATTTCTCTACCAATAAAGCCCAGTACACCATATGCCTTCTTCACAGTACTATTTACCTGGGTGGCAACTTTCAAAGATCTGTGTACATGGACACCAAGATCCCTCTGCTCATCCACACTACCAAGTAGTCTACCATTAGCCCAGTAATCCATCTTCTTGTTACTCCTACCAAAGTGAATGACTTCACACTTAGCTACATTGAACTCCATTTGCCACCTTTCTGCCCAGCTCTGCAACTTATCTATATCCCACTGTAACCTGCCACATCCTTCTTCGCTGTCCACAACTCCACCGACTTTCGTGTCATCTGCAAACTTGCTCACCCAGCCTTCAAGCCCCTCCTCCAGGTCATTTATAAAAATGACAAACAGCAATGGTCCCAAAACAGATCCTTGTGGAACACCGCTAGTAACTGCGCTCCAAGATGAACTTATACCATCAACTACTACCCTCTGTCTCCTTCCAGCCAGCCAATTCCTAATCCAAACCTCTAATGCACCCTCAATGCCATACCTCCGTAGTTTTTGCATTAGCCTGCCATGGGGTACCTTATCGAACGCCTTGCTAAAATCCATATACACCATATCTACTGCTTTACCCTCGTCCACTTCCTTGGTCACCTTCTCAAAGAACTCAATAAGGTTTGTGAGGCACGACCTGCCCTTCACAAAACCATGCTGACTATCCTTGATCACATTATTCCTATCCAGATGTTCATAAATCCTATCCCTTACAATTCTCTCTAAGACTTTGCCCACAACAGAAGTGAGACTCACCGGCCTATAGTTACTCGGGCTATCCCTGCTCCCCTTCTTGAACAAGGGGACCACATTCGCTATTCTCCAGTCTTCTGGCACTATTCCTGTAGACAATGACGACATAAAAATCAAGGCCAATGGCTCCGCTATCTCCTCCCTAGCTTCCCAGAGGATCCTAGGATAAATGCCATCAGGCCCAGGGGACTTATCTATTTTCATCCTTTCCAGTATTCCCCGGACCTCTTCCCTACATACCTCAAGGCCATCCATTCTAATCACTTGTGACTCAATATTCACATCAGCAACAGTGTCCTGTTCCTGAGTGAATACTGACGAAAAGTATTGATTTAGTGTCTCACCAATCTCCTCCGCCTCCACGCACAACTTCCCACTACTACCCTTGACTGGACCGATACCTACCCTAGTCATCCTTTTATTCCTGACATACCTATAGAAAGCCTTAGGATTTTCCCTAATCCTACCAACCAAGGACTTTTCATGTCCCCTTCTCGCTGCTCTTAGCTCTCTCTTTAGATCCTTCCTGGCTACCTTATAACTCTCAATCGCCTCAACTGAACCTTCATGCCTCATCTTTACATAGGCCGCCCTCTTCCCTTTCACAAGGGATTCCAATTCCTTATTAAACCACGGCTCCCTCACAAGACCCTTTACTCCCTGCCTGACTGGTACATACTTATCAAGGACACCCATTAGCTGTTCCTTGAACAATCTCCACATATCATTTGTGTTCTTCCCTTGAAGCCTATTTTTCCAATCCACACATCCTGAGTCATGCCTTTTATTCTTACAGATAACGGAGATCTCCTTGCAAATCTGCTTCTCAATTTCCTGCTAACTATTGGGGGTCTATAATACAATCCCAATAAGGTGATTATCCCTTTCTTATTTCTCAGTTCCACCCAAATAACATCTCTGGATGTATTTCTGGAAATATCCTCCCTCAGCCCAGCTGTAATGTTATCCTTTCTCAAAAATGCCACTCCCCCTCCTCTCTTGCCTCCCTTTCTATCCTTCCTGCATCCTGGAACATTAAGCTGCCAGTCCTGTCCATCCCTGAGCTATGTTTCTGTAATTGTTATGATATCCCAGTCTCATGTTTCTAACCATGCCCTGAGTTCATCTGCCTTCCCTGTTAGGCCCCTTGCATTGAAATAAATGCAGTTTAATTTATCAGTCCTACCTTGTTCTCTGCTTTGTCCCTGCCTGCCCTGACTGTTTGACTCGCTCCTTTTCCCAACTGTACCAGTCTCAGATTGATCTCTTTCCTCACTATCTCTCTGGGTCCCACCCCACTACCTTACTAATTTAAATCCTCCCGAGCAGCTCTAGCAAATCTCCCTATCAGTATATTAGTCCCCTTCCAATTCAGGTACAATTCGTCCTTCTTGTACAGGTCACTTCTACCCCAAAAGAGATTCCAATGATCCAAAAATGTGATTCCTTCTCCCATACACCAGCTCCTCAGCCGTGCATTCAGCTGCTCTATCCTTCTATTCCTGCCCTCACTAGCTCGTGGCACTGGGAGTAATCCAGATATTACTACTCTTGAGGACCTTTTTAAATTCCTGCCTAACTCTCTGTAATCTCCCTTCAGAATCTTATCCTTTTCCCATCCTACGTCATTAGTTCCAATGTGTACAATGACCTCTTGCTGGTCCCTCTCCCCCTTTATATCATTCTGCACTGCATTCAGGGTGGCACAATGGCTCAGTGGTTAGCACTGTCGCCTCACGGCGCCAGGGATGCAGGTTCAATTCCAGCCTTGGGTGACTGTCTGTGTGGAATTTGCATGTCCTCCCCGTGTCTATGTGGGTTTGTTCCAGTTTCCTCCCACAATCCAAAAATGTGCAGATTAGGTGAATTGGCCATGCTAAAATTGCCCATCGTGTTAGCTGCATTAGTCAGAGGGAAATGGGTCTGGGTGGGTTACTCTTCGGAGGGTCGGTGTGGACTGGTTGGGCCAAAGGGTCTGTTTCCACACTGTAGGGAATCTGATCTCTCTCTGAGACATCCTTGATCCTGGTACCAGGGAGGCAACGCAACATTCTGATTTTTCGCTGCTGGCTGCAAAAACATCAGTCTGTGCCTCAGACTAGAGAGTTCCCTGACACAATCGATCTCTTGGAACCCGATGTACCCCTCATTACATTAGAGCCTGTCTCAATACTAGAAACTTGGCTGTTCCCCTGAGCAGCCCCTGAGAGTCCATCACCCCCTACATTTTCCAAAACAACATTCTTGTTTGAAATGAAGATAGCCACAGAAGACCCCTGCCCACCCCTCCTACCTTTCCTGGAGTTAACCCATCTACCTGACTGTACCTGCAGCTTTTCTCCCTTCCTAAAACTGCCGTCCACCGCAAACCCTAGCTCTTGTAAATTCCTCACTGCCTCTAACTGCCGCTCCAACTGATCCATTTAATCTGACAGGATTTGCAACCAACGACATTTATTGCAGATATAATCCTCAGTAACCCGTAAACTCTCCCTAAACATCCGACAAGAAGAGCATATCACTCAACTAAAGGCCATTTTTGCTTCTTCCAATCTAGAGACCCAGAAAATAACACTGTCATAATCAAGAAAGAACCCACTCTACTCACTACTGCAGATTTATAGTGAAGCCCCAAGGCTACAATTAAAACTATTCACATATCTTTCTCTGTGTTGTGACCTGTCCCAAACAGGTTCCTCCAAGACTAGTTGTGAATTTCACTCTTTGTTAATTTTTCCATTCGCACTCCGATGTTCAGCGATACATGAATTCAAATAGGAAAGGCAGTAACTGTGCAGGTTCACTGCTGTGCCAGTTAGCAGTGTGGGTTTCTCTCTCTCTCTCTCTCTCTCTCTCCTGCACTGACTGACCATGTGCTACATTTGTCAGTTCCTCTCCTTTTCAAAAGTGCCGTTGTTTTGACTTTTTTTCTTTGAAGTTCCAAAGCAATGCAACACCATATAAAACAGTTCTGGATGTAGGTTTGCTCGGTGAGCTGGAAGGTTCATTGAAATGAAAACGCACCTCCCAGCTCAGCGAGCAAACCTACATCCAGAACCTCAACCTGAGCTACAAATCTCTTCAAAACTCGCCATATAAAACAGTAAGTGCTACCCCTGGGATTTGAGGAAATCAACTCCAACACCTGAAATACCTCAATAAATGAGCAGCCTGTTACAGCCAGAAATTTTTCCCATCCTCCATCTTGGATTACCCAGAATGAGGGTGGGATGAGAAATATATCAGCCATGATTGAATGGTGGAGCAGGCTCAATGGTCTAAATTCTGTTCCTATATCTTACGTTCATACTGGCTTATGAGAAGGTTGTCTTATGAGGAAGGGGTGACAGATGAAACTTGGCTGAGATTAGGGGCATGAGGGGTGAGATCTGACTGAAGTGTATAAGATGCTGAATGGTCAGGACAAGGCCAGGAATGGGAAGGGTGTTCCTTCTGAATGTGCCCAGATGTAAGGGGCACTCTGCTAAAACAAAGGCTTGCCCTTTTAGAACAGGGATGAGAACAGTCTTTCTCTCAGAGGGTTGGGTGACTCTGGAACTTTCTATCTCAAAAACCAGTAGAGATGGAGTTATTGAATTTTTTAAGGCGGAGGTGCTTAGAATCTGCAGGAGAAACCCAGTGTTTTTAGGAGTAGATGGAAATTCAAAACTCAAACAAACCAGCCATGAACTCATTGCTGGGAAAAGACCATAAGGCCCAGCACCAGATGTAGGCCTTTCAGCCCATCAAGTCTGCTCTACCATTCAATGAGATTACAACTGATCTGATAATCCTCAACTCCACTTTCCTACCTTTTCCCCATAACCTTTGATTCCCTTCCTGATTAAAAAGCTGTCTCAGCCTCAAATATATTTAGTGACCCAGCCTCGTCAGTCCTCTGTGGTAAAGAATTCCACAGATTCACTCCCCACAGAGAGAAGAAATTCCTCCTCATCTCTCTCACAAATGAGTGCCCTCTTATTCTGAGATGATGCCCCCTGGTCCTAGACTCTCCTCCCAAAGGGAAACAACCTCTCTCTACCTACCCTTCCAAATCCTCTCAGACCCCTGAATGTTTTAAGAAAGTCACCTCTCATTCTTCTAAACTCCAATGAGTACAAGGCCAAGCTACTCAACCTCTACTCATAAGACTGTCCGTCTGTACCCAGGATCAGCCCAGTGAACTCTCTCTGGACTGTCTCCAGTGGCTTTCCTTAGATAAGGAACCCAAAATTGTTCACAGTGTTCCAGCTAGGGTCTGACTACAGCCTTGTATAGTTTTAGTAAAATCTCCCTCCTTTTATGCTCCATTTCCTTTGAAGTAAAGGCCAACATTCCATTTGCCTTCCCCGTTACCCGCTTACCAATATGTCAAAAGAATGAGCAAGTACAGACGTGTCAGGTAGGGAGGCAAGGGTGAGATAGTGAGGGTGAGGCCGAAGAGGGTCTGGACTATTGACCCACTGACTAACTGGGGAGGTTAGGCTCAATGCTTTCAAATTCAGAATGGCAAGGCCTAACTGGTTTACTCATTGAGTTTAAACAGTCTTCATGGTCAAAGCAGGGTGTACAACTCTATCTAAACGTGATTTGGATGCTGGTGAATCCTCTCAAGTGGTAACTTTATGCTTTAAATGCAAAAACCAGGCCCAATACAGAAGTCCAATACATGCTGGAAAACCATCTAATTGAACATGTGATGTGGAGGTGCTGGTGTCGGACTGGGGTGGACAAAGTTAAAAATCACACAACACCAGGTTACAGTCCAACAGATTTATTTGGAAGCACTTGCTTTCAGAGTGGTCCTAACTACCTGATGAAGGAGCAGTGCTTCGATAGCTTGTACTTGCAAATAAACCTGTTGGACTGTAACCTGGTGTTGCGTGACTTGAGCGAACACTGTCAGAGCAAGTTTTGAGAAGATTTGTAGCTCAGGTTGAGGTTCTGGATGTAGGTTTGCTCGCTGAGCTGGAAGGTTCGTTTTCAGACATTTCGTCACCCTACTTGGTAACATCATCAGTGAACCTCTGGTGAAGCACTGGTGTTATGACCCACTTTCTATTTACGTATTTAGGTTTCCTTGTGTTGGTGATGTCATTTCCTGTGGTGATGTCATTTGCTGTCATGATGTCATTTCCTGTTCTTTTTCTCAGAGGGTGGTAAATGAGGTCCAAGTTGATGTTCTGATTGGAATTATCACAGGAAATGACATCACCAACTCAAGGAAACCTAAACACATAAATAGAAAGAGGGTCACTAACACCAATACTTCACCGGAGGCTGACTGATCATGTTATCGAGCATGGTGATGAAACATCTGAAAACGAATCTTCCAGCTCAGTGAGCAAACCTACATCCAGAACAGCCAGGGCATTTGGACTGTCCCAGTAGGGTGAGCACCTAAACTCGATACTTCATCCACATTCTACATCCACCAATCCACCAACAAAGACAGACTCATGCCTAATTCCTCCCTTGGAAGACTACATTGACGGAGTTGGCAGTGCCAGATCACTTACCAAATAGATTTGTTCCAGGCAGGTGTCCCAAGAGATATCAGCCTTTGCCACACCTGACCGGCTCTCTCAATGACAATAGACAATAGACAATAGATGCAGGAGTAGGCCATTCAGCCCTTCAAGCCTGCACCGCCATTCAATATGATCATGGCTGATCATTCCCAATCAGTATCCTGTTCCAGCCTTATCTCCATAACCCTTGACTCCACTATCTTTAAGAGCTCTATCCAACTCTTTCTTAAATGAATCCAGAGACTGGGCCTCCACTGCCCTCTGGGGCAGAGCATTTCACACAGCCACCACTCTCTGGGTGAAGTAGTTTCTCCTCATCTCTGTCCTAAATGGTCTACCCCATATTTTTAAGTTGTGTCCTCTGGTTCGGCACTCCCCCATCAGCGGAAATATGATTCCTCCTGCCAGAGTGTCCAATCCTTTCATAATCCTATACGTTTCAATCAGATCCCCTCTCAGTCTTCTAAACTCAAGGGTATACAAGCCCAGTCGCTTCAGTCTTTCCGTGTAAGGCAATCCTGCCATTCCAGGAATTGACCTCGTAAACCTACCCTGCCAGAATGTCTTTCCTCAAATTTGGAGACCAGAACTGTACACAGTACTCCAGGTGTGGTCTCACCAGGGCCCTGTACAGCTGCAGAAGCACCTCTTTGCTTCTATACTCAATCCCTCTTGTTATGAAGGCCAGCATGCTATTAGCCTTCTTCACTACCTGCTGTACCTGCATGCTTGCCTTCATTGACTGGTGGACAAGAACACCCAGATCTCTCTGAACAGCCCCTTTACCTAATTTGATACCATTGAGGTAGTAATCTGCCTTCCTGTTCTTGCCACCAAAGTGGATAACCAGACATTTATCCACATTAAACTGCATCTGCCATGCATCTGCCCACTCACCTAACTTGTCCAGGTCACCCTGTAATCTCCTAACATCCTCATCACATTTCACCCTACCACCCATCTTTGTATCATCAGCAAATTTGCTAATGTTATTGCTGATACCATCTTCTATATCATTTACATATATTGTAAAAAGCTGCGGTCCCAGCACGGATCCCTGCGGTACCCCACTGGTCACTGCCTGCCATTTCGAAATGGAGCCGTTAATCACTACCCTTTGTTTCCTATTAGCCAACCAATTCTCTATCCAATCTAGTACTTTGCCCCCAATACCGTGCACCCTAATTTTACTCACTAACCTCTTGTGTGGGACTTTATCAAAAGCTTTCTGAAAGTCCAGGTACACTACATCCACTGGATCTCCCTCGTCCATCTTCCGAGTTACATCCTCAAAAAATTCAAGAAGATTAGTCAAGCATGATTTCCCCTTCATAAATCCATGCTGACTCTGTCCTATCCTGTTACTATTATCCAGATGTGCCGTAATTTCATCCTTTATAATAGACTCCAGCATCTTTCCCACCACTGAGGTCAGACTAACTGGTCTATAATTTCCTGCTTTCTCCCGCCCACCCTTCTTAAAAAGTGGCACAACATTAGCCGCCCTCCAATCCTCAGGAACCGACCCGATTCTATTGAACTCTGGAAAATAATCACCAGCGCATCCACGATTTCCCAAGCCACCTCCTTCAGTACCCTGGGATGCAGGCCATCAGGTCCCGGAGATTTGTCAACCTTCAGACCTAACAGTCTCTCCAACACCAAATCCTGGCAAATATAAATTCCCTTAAGTTCAGGTCCTTCAGCCACTGTTACCTCAGGGAGATTGCTTGTGTCTTTCCCAGTGAACACAGATCTGAAGTACCCATTTAATTCCTCTGCCATTTCTTTGTTCCCAGTAATATATTCCCCTGTTTCTGTCTTCAAGGGCCCAATTTTTGTCCTAACCATTTTTTTGCCTTGGACATACCTAAAAAAGCTTTTACTATCCTCCTTTATATTCTTGGCCAGTTTATCTTCGTACCTCATTTTTTTTCTGCGTATTTCCTTCTTACTAATCCTCTGTTGTTCTTTAAAAGCTTCCCAGTCCTCAGTTTTCCCACTTATCTTCGCTAAGTTATACTTTTTCTCTTTTAACTTTGTATGTTTCTTTACTTCCCTCGTCAGCCACGGCCGCCCATGCCTCCTCCTGGCATCTTTCTTCCTTTTAGGAATGAACTGATCCTGCAACTTCTGCATTATACACAGAAATATCCGCCATTGTTCCTCCACGGTCTTCCCTGTTAAGGTATTGCACCATTGAACTTTGGCCAGTTGCTCCCTCATAGCTCCATATTTCCCTTTATTCAACTGAAATATTGTCACTTCCGATTGTACCCACTCCCTCTCAAATTGCAGATTGAAGCTTATTGTATTATGGTCACTACTTCCCAATGGCTCCTTGACTTCGAGGTCACTGACCAATTCTGGTTCGTTACATAATATCAGATCCAGAATTGCCTTATCCCTGGTCGGCTCCAGCACCAGCTGCTCTAAAAATCCATCTCTGGGTTGTTGCCGTTTAGGTAAAAAAAAAGCCTCAACCACTTTCCAGAGACTGATGAATCAAGTGTTAGTCAGACTTCCTAATTCTGTAATTTACTTTGTTGATGTGCTGGTGTATATTGAGACTTGGAGGGACCACTCAGGATTATTATAAGCTTTATTGAGAAAATTACAAAGGGCTGACAAACCTCACCAAAAAATAAATTTACAAGAGTGCGAGTAACCAAGCTGGGACAAGGACAGGTGCTGCCAGAGTAGAAAAAGAAGAGAGAATAGCAGAGTTCCCTGCCCTTCACATGAAATGAAAAACCATGAGAACTTTAGCAATGTGTGTTTTCTAATGTATGTTTGTGCCAAATGTCAGCACAACAACTGCTCCAGATTTGTAACGGGGAAAAAAGGTCAGGGGAGTATTGTAAGGGGAGTGTCAAACAGACTTTGAGGAACTGAAAGCCATTTTGATCCATGAGCTGGTGTTGGCTGCCCCCGATTTCACTCACCACCCATCACGACAGTTATTGTCGCACTCTGGGGAATCAATGCAGTCCTGTTATAAGAAGTTGAATCAGGGCATAGAGATGCTCGTAGCATACTTTACTGAGAAGCTACATTTACACCAAACAAAGTACTTCACAGCGGGAAAGGAATCCTAGAATCGCGTCATAGCGATGTACAGCACAGAAACAGACTCTTCAGTCCAACTCGTCCACGCCGACCAGATATCCCAACCTAATCTTGTTCCATTTGCCAGCACTTGGCCCATATCCCTCTAAACCTTCCTATTCATATACCCGTCCAGATGCCTTTTAAATGCTGTAACTGTACCAGCCTCCACCACTTCCTCTCGCAGCTCATTTCATACACATACCACCCTTTGTGTGAAAAAGTTGCCCCTTAGGTCCCTTTTATATCTTTCCCCTCTCACCCTAAACCTATGCCCTCTAGTTCTGGACTCCCCCCATCCCAGGGAAGAGACTTTATCGATTTATTCTATCCATGCCGCTTGTGACTTTATAAACCTCTATGTGCTGACCTTCAGCCTCCGACGCTCCAGGGAAAACAGCCCCAGCCTGTTCAGCCTCTCCCTATAGCTCAAACCCTCCAACCCTGGCAACATCCTTGTAAATCTTTTCTGAACCCTTTCAAGTTTCACAACATCCTTCCGATAGGATGGAGACCAGAATTGCACGCAATATTCCAACAGCGGCCTAACCAATGTCCTCTACAGTGGCAACATGACCTCCCAACTCCTGTACTCAATACTCTGACCAATAAAGGAAAGCATACCAAACGCCTCCTTCACTATCCTATCTACCTGCGACTCCATTTTCAAGGAGCTATGATCCTACACCCCAAGGTCTCTTTGTTCAGCAACACTCCCTAGGACCTTCCCATTAAGTCCTGTCCTGATTTGCTTTTCCAAAATGTAGCACCTCACATTTATCTGAATTAAACTCTGTCTGCCACTCCTCAGCCCATTGAACCATCTGATCAAGATCCTGTTGTAATCTGAGGTAACCCTTTTCACTGTCTACTGTATCTTGAAGTGTATGCATTACATGGCTACAAAAAAACACTAGTGCATAAACCCTTCCTCTTTGTGGAAACTGTCCAAAACCAAAATGCTAGGCTACATCATTGGAGTTTCATCTTACAGCCTGATCTAATCAAGATCATGAGGAAAAATAATGTAATCGCCAATGCTTTGTTAAGTACGTAACCTTGCTTGATTTATCAAAGGTGTCAACAAGGTATCAGCTCTATAACTGTGGTGTGAATGAGAATGAGTGTCTTAATTTTTACATTTTTTAAACTTGTTTACTTTTGGTAATGAAATGTGTTTGAAAATGCCAATTCAGCTTTTCAACCGATGTACAGTTTCAGCCAAATCCTTCCGCTGTTTTATTCCACTCTCCTACATTGCAGAGGGTTCAGAAGAGATTTACCAGGACGTGGCCGGGTATGGAAGGGTTGAGTTATAAAGAAAGGCTGGGCAGGCTGGGACTTTGGAGTGTTGGAGACTGAGAGGTGACCTGAGAGAAGTTTATTTTATAAATAGGGGTATAGATAGAGTTCATGGTAGCTGCCTTTTCCCCAGGATGTGGTATTTCAAGAGTAGGAGCACATTTTTAAGGTGAAAGGATAAAGGTTTAAAAAAGACATTAGGGGCAAATCTTTTACACAGGGAGTGGTTCGCATGTGGAATGAACTTCCTGAGGAAGTGGTGGATTAGACATCTGGATAAGTGCATGAGCAGGAAAGGTTTGGAGGGATATGGGTCAGGAGCAGGCAGGTGGAGATTGGTTTAGTTGGAGATTATGGTCAGCATGGACTGGTTGGACCGAAGGGTCTGTTTCCGTGCTGTATGACTCTCTGACTCGATTCTCCTGCTAAATTCTGTTTGTTCATGTGCTTGCTAAACAAGGACACCCAGATCCCTCTGTAGCACAGTGATTGGCAGACTCTCCCCATTCAAGTAATATTCTGTTTTCTTATTCTACCAAGTGGCTGCCATCAATCAGGACACATTACAAGAACACATCAGAGTTCAAATAAATATTTTGTTTTAATGAACACTTAGCTAACATTTTTCTCACTAATCCCAACATTTTGGCACATCCCAAAGAAAACAAAATTGGCAAACACATCTGACAGGAGGCCAAGGTCTGCTGTTAAAAAAAACCAGAACAACACGTCTCTACAATAGAACATGCTGCTTATACAATCGATGTCACAGAGAGATGGAGACAGGACCCAGGCTCTCCGGACAAAGCAGGAGCGAAACTGGAACAAGATGGGAAGAGAAACAGTATTCTGAGTTATACATCAGCACACAAGGACTGTACCCCCCATACGTCTGCACTTGTACACACAGTTACACACACGTGGAGTGTACAACTGTAGATCTGTAGATCCTTGGGAGGTTTCTGCAGCAGTATCTTCCGAATTCCAGTTCCTCCAGCGACCAACCTCAGTTTCATCGTTCTCAAAGGAAACCCAAAGCCGGTCTGCGAAACCCACCCCACTCTTCAAGATGAAGTGTTTGTCAATAAGGGAATCAAGGGCTCTGAAAAGGCAGGAAGGTGGAGTCGTGGGTTATCAGACCAGCCGTGATCTCATTGAATGATGGGATTGACTTGATGGGCTGAACAGCCTACTTCTGCTCCTATGTCGATAATCCAACCAGAGTTTGAGAAAAACAATCCTTGCATCGATGATGGTGCGTGACACTCCTCAACTCGACCAGCCATTGGACACCCAAAGGCAGCACAGTGGCTCAGTGGTTAGCACTGCTTCCTCACAGAACCAGGGACTCAGGTTCGATTCCACCCTCAGGTGACTGTGTGGAGTTTGCACATTCTCTCTATGTCTGTGCAGGTTACCTCCGACTGCTCCGATTTCTTCCCACTATCTAAAGATGTGCAGATTAGGGTGTATTGGCCATGGGAAATTGCCCATAGTATTCAGGGATGTGTAGGGTAGGGGAATGGGTCTGGGTGGGCTACTCTTTGGAGGGTTGGTGTGGACTTGTTAGGCCGAAGGGCCTGATTCCACACTGTAGGGATTTGATTCTATGAAATCTCTCCCATTACCCTGCCAACTCCCCCATTGCACCCCTTTTGATCTGTTACCAGAATTATGATGAATCCACCTCCACTCCCACCATCACCCACTGCACAATTCTTCAACCATCTCCCAGATCCCAGGGAAAAGAGCAAGACAGAAGAAGAGAGATTTCTGTTTGTGTTTGTTTCTTTTCTTGTGACATTAGTCGAGGGCAAAAAGTGTTGGACAAGGCACCGGGGAGAGGCCTCCTACAACAGGGTGGTTTTAGAATCTGTTACATCCCCCTGAAAGGGCAAATGGGGCCATTCTGAAGGTGACTCCTGAGACCGTGTGGCACTCCCTCAGTACTGCGTCGGGTGTGTGAAGGTGTGCTACAGTCTCTGTGGTGAGAGTCAAACCCACGTCTTTCTGCCTCAGAGACCGGAGGCAATGTGGATGGGAAGGTGATGGGAATGTGGATGGGAAGGTGATGGGAATGTGGATGGGAAGGTGATGGGAATGTGGATGGGAAGGTGATGGGAATATGGATGGGAAGGTGATGCTAGGGCGACCGTTACTGAATCTGCTTTGTAACTATCATGGTAAACACAAACTATCACATTTCAGTTTCCAGCAGCGACTTTCATAGAAACCCAACAGCATGGCAAAAGGCCATTCGGCTCAACAGGTCCACACTGACTCTCCAAAGAGCATCCTACCCAGACTCAACCCCCTCCCATTATGCCTTTCCCACTCCTAATCCAGCTAAGTCACACATCCCTGGACACTACGGGGCAATTTAGCACAACCAATCCACTCTAACCTGCACATCTTTGAACTGTGGGAGGAAACCAGAGCACACCCACACAGACTCAGGGAGAACATACAAACTCCACACAGACAGTCACCCGAGGCTGGAATTGAACCTGGGTCCCTGACTCTGTGAGGTAGCAGTGCTAACCACTGAGCCACTGTGCCATCTAGACCTTAAGACTGGAAATCTTCATGGATCAAACTATTCTTAAAGAGGACAAAGACTGACCTAAATTGGCTGCTGGGGACAGCTGAGCAGAGATTGAGGCTAGGAAAGGAACCCACACAGGATACAGTAAAATGCACTAAAATTGGCATTCCATTTGAAGATAATGAAACCAGACAACTAAGTCAGCATCAAGAAATTCATATCCTGTTTAATTCACACTTGCATGATAAGTTCACATATTGGGAGAACAAATGTTGCCTGCAGAGTATCCAGCTTGGAAAGACAGTGGAGCTAGACTTGGAAATATACGAGAAAACCATATTTCAGTAGCTTACATAGCCAAGCAAAGGACAAGAACATAGATTTATAGCAACAGAATCTGGAAGAATTAACCTTTCTCTGTCTCCCTCAACCTCTGAAGGCAGTGCCCTGTGAAAAAGCAATTCAAAAAAATAACCATTGACCAGGAACTCCAGAATTCTACAAATGCTGAAGAAAAGGAAGAAGCTAAATCATCATGCACTCAGGATTCATTCTCAAAACTTGAGGGTTCTAAGAACTTTGAACTGTACTTACTGTTATCGATCTGTTTGTACTGGACATCTTGCCCACTTCTAGTAAACATAATACCTGTGTTTATGTGCATGATTGATGTTGCATTACACAGATCAAATCTTTCTCTTGATGCTAGTCAGCAATAAAATGTCACCTTCTGTCACTCAAGAATTAGCTGGCAATTAGCTCCTTCATTTCTAGTGAACTTCATTTTATTTCAAATGTGATATCTGGGCTTGAAAGAAATAAAAGTATTTGTCGCAATCAGATGAGGGGGAATTAAAAAGGGAGGAGATGACTCCCTTCCTGTTGTAACAAATTTCATGCACATTGTCATCCCGTTACATCATTTCCCCAGATGTTTAATATCTTCCGTGCAAAGACCTATAGCAAACAATTTTACAGACCAGAAACTGCCTATTTGGCTCCACATTTCCAAGTTGGAGTTTAGGATCCATGAAGTCTCCTCCCACATTATATCTTACCCTAACAGCCTAATCTGTGGCTCCTTTCTCCCTCATCGTTTTTTCCAAATTCCCCTTAAATCCATTTTGACTTTTCATTTCTACCAATCCCAGTGGGAGTGGGTTCCACAGTATGTTCTCTGGGTGAAGAGATTCCCTCCTGGACCTCCTACATGATCCATCAGTGACTGTGTCATAATTGTGGACTTTAGAAACACCTTCATTCTGTCCAGTCTCTCAACCCCTTCACGATATTAAATTAGGTCTTCCCTCAGCCACCCTCTTTTTTGACAGCAAAGAGCTCCTTCCTCCCAACCTTTCCTGCTGGTGTTAATCCCTCTGTTTCTTGATTGTTCTGTTAGAATATCAACCCTGTTTCTCTCACAGATGCTGCCAGACCTGTTGAGTTTCTCCAGTCATTTCTGTTCTTGTTTCTTTTTGTGTTGTTAGTCAAAGGCAAAAAGTCTTGGTCAAGGGACACTCGTCAACCACATGGTTTCAGAATCAGTAACATCCTCCTGGAGAGGGTAGGCAGGACCATGGCCTCACTGTCACCTTCCAAAGACAGCACCTGCATCTGTGCAGCACTCCTTCAGTCCTACCATCTTGAACTGGGAATGTGTAAACGCATTATTACTTCACCTCACACCAGAAACACATATTTTCGATTAGATACCCCACAGTATGGAAACAGGTCCTTCAGCCCAACAAGTCCATGCTGACCCTCTGCAGAGTAACCCACTCAGACCCATTACCTTATATTTCCCTCTGACTAATGCACCTAACACTATGGGCAATTTAGCACGGCCAATTCACCTGACCTGCACATCATTGGACTGTGGGAGGAAGCCGGAGCACCCGGAGGAAACCCACGCAGACACGGGGAGAATGTGCAAACTCCACACAGAAAGTTCCCTGAAGCTGGAATTGAACCCAGGTCCCTGGCTAACCACTGAGCTACCGTGCCGCTCATTTTACCTCAGATAAAAGGGACACTTTGTACATACTCTGAATATTTCCTTGAACAACCTGAATTGAGAATTGTTTATGAACAATTTGGTTGGAAGTTGTTCAAATATTTCTTGATAGAACATATGTGTTGCTTCGTGGTTAGCATTTCTAGCCCGTCCCTAGTTGCCCCTTGAGAAGGTGGGGGTGAGCTGCCTTCTTGAACCACTGCAGTCCATGTGCTGTAGGTCGACCCACAATGTCCCTTAGGGAGGGAATTCCAGGATTCTGACCCAGCAACACTGAAGGAACGGTGATATATTTCCAAGTCAGTGAGTGACTTGGAGGGGAACTTGCAGGGGATGGTGTTCCCATGTATCTGCTGCTCTTTTCCTTCTAGATGGAAGTGGTCATGGGTTTGGAAGGTGATGTTTGATGATCTTTGATGAACTTCTGCAGTGCATCTTATAGATGGTACTCACTGCTGCTACTGAACATTGGTGGTGGAGGGAGTTAATGTTTGTGGATGTGGTGCCAATCAAGCGGCTGCTTTGATGAGGGGGGTGTCTCATTTCCAATGTGTTGATGGGACCTTATAGAGACAGACTTGTGCCTGGTATCTAGCAACAGACTTTGGAGAGGCAAGAAGTGAATTGTTCACTGTAGAATTCTCAGTCTCTAAGTTAACTTTGCATCCATTATATTTACAAGGCTTCATCAGTTCAGCTTCTGGTCAGTAATAAGTACAGGGTGTTGATAGTTGGGGAAATGAACAATGGCTTTGTCGTTGACAATCGAGTGGCAATGGTTAGACTCTCTCTCGTTGGGGATGAACACTAGTTGGCTCTTGTGTGGCATGATTGTTACCTGCCAATTGTCAGTCCAAAAGTGGATATTGTCCACGTCTTGTTACATTTGAAAATGAACTGCTTCAATATCTCAGGAGTCACAAACAGAGCTGGACATTGTGTAAACATCTCCACTTCTGATCTTACAGAACCCTTGCCCACACTAACCCTCAAATCCCATTCCTGTATTTCCCATGCCAAACGTACTGAGCCTGCACATTTGGGACAATTGAGCATGGCCAATCCAACTAAACTGCGCATTCTTGGATGATGGGAGGAAACCAGATCAAGCCTCTCGCAGACACGGGGAGAATGTGCAAACTCCACACACACAGACACCCAAGGCGGAAATTGAACCCAGGCCCCTGGCACTGTGAGGCAGCAGTGCTAACCACTGAGCCACAATGCCACACACCTTATGATGGAGGCAAGGTCATTGATGAAGCAGCTGAAAATGGTTAGACCTTTGGAATGAACAAAGTTAAGGCCCATGTCAATACTGACATTAATTCAGGTATCCCTCGCTTTTCAAAAGTTTTCTTTATGCCACTTTCCTCTTACCAATGACCTACATTAGTACCTGTTTTCGCTAAGCGAAAGAAATTCCTGATGAAGGGCTTTTGCCCGAAACGTCATTTTCCTGCTCCTCGGATGCTGCCTGAACTGCTGTGCTTTTCCAGCACCACTAATCCAGAATCTGGTTTCCAGCGTCTGCAGTCATTGTTTTTACCTAAGCGAAAGAAATCCAAAGAGGATTTTCGCTTTTATGAAAAAAGACAAAATTTTTCCCATATAAATTAATGCTTCTTCGCTTTATGCCATTCTGGCTGAGGGGAGGTTTCATGTGAACGCTTTACTTTCAGATAACGGGGGAAAACCCATTCCAGGTTCTTTCTGATTGTTGCTCTTGTCAATAAGTCAGTCTGGTTTGAGGCTGAAAATTACCAGCAGGTCTTCAGCAGAGAGTGGGAGGCTGACCTTTCTGAGGTGCCGAGGGCTTGCATTCTGTAATTGTTCCAGGCTGCCTCTGCCTAATGCTTGCTAAAAAAAAGTTATTCCAATAAAGGAGCATGATGTCTCTCCCTAATCTATTAAACATCAGCTCACCCACCAACGCCAATTTCCAAAACTTTTGGAACTACCATTCCAATCAAATAGAGAAAAAGAAAAGAAAAAGACAACAAGTTTATTTTTTATGAAGTCATCTTCATTCTGACCATTACTTTTCGCTTCGAGTCTGCTTTTTAAACTGGCTGCTCTGGAAATTAATCTTTAATTCCTAGTCACTCCAGACTGTAGTGCTGGAGAGTTGGCAGTGCGATCAAAAACTGGGGACCGTCAATAGATAGGAAGTTCACACACACACATACACACATACACACACACACATACACACACACACACACACATACACACACACATACACACACACACATACACACACACACACACACACACATACACACACACATACATACACACACACACATACACACACACATACATACACACAGACCTTTCTTCTGGCTTTAGAAACACAAAATTGGTATTTCTAAAGAGAGGCTTAACACAACATCAAAAATCCACTTTCTCTTCTAATGCCCAAAACCAGTACCCTTTCCTTCTTAATATTTTATATTCAAGAATAGATCCGTGCGCAATAGTTTATATGCAGGAGCACATTTCCCTCCACACGCACATACATGGCTTGGCATCATGCAAAATAAAAATAATCTGCCTGGCAAGTTGCCATTGGGAATATCCTGCTCAGGTCCTTCATTCCCAATGCATTAATGAGGAGAGAGTGTGTGGGGCGGGGGAGATGTGTGCATGGGGGTGGGTTGCAGGCTGAATGAAGTATCCATCGCTGTAGGTGAGAGTCACCCTCCTCTCTCTCTCTCTCTCTCTCTTTCTCGCCGCATCAGTGGTTTCCAGTTCCCTTCAGGGTACAGAACAAGGGAAATGATTACAGTGGGGCATTGAGGACAATGTAGACCTGCTCCCAATATGCTGTCCCTCGGTCTCCCTCTCTCTCTCTCTCTCTCTTTCAGTGACGGTTGATGCCATTTCTCTTCTGGACATGCTCCTTAAAACACTTCCCATCAACAGCTTGACGAGCGTTCCAAAGTTGTGATGTAGTTCTGATTCCCATCGTCATTCCCCTCAGCTCGGAATCAAAAGTGGTTGGGGGTGGGGGGAAACGACAAGCCCAAAGCAGAAGCCTGCATATACTCAGAAAGAGTTCAAAGTGAGCATTGATGAGGGAAATCCAGTTTTTGTTAAGTTGTGTTGAGAGAGAGAGTGAAAGAGAGAGACAATCGACTAGTTCACGAAAGGTCCTTTTCCTTATTTGGTGGCAAGAACCAATGAGTTGTATTTCTTGCTGCACTCTTCCCCCCCCCCCCCCCCCCCCTTTCTCGTCAGACACCCAACAGCGAGAATCCTCCTGCAATTTGCGTCTCCTCGTGCTCCATGTTGCCTCACACGCGGACAGCGGGAGTGGCGGCTGTGAGGGGCACCGTGGAGCTGCAGTCATAGTCTACGTCGATCATGGTGTGCGTGCTTGAGGGAGCGCCCCCTCCTGTCTGGCGCTCTCGGAAGTTCTGAATGTAGCTCTGAGGGGGAGACAAACAGAGGCATGACCAACAAAATATGGGAAGAAGAGGGATCTTGCATTTGTGTAGCATTTGTGTCATGACAACATACAAACAAGGAAAAAGAGGAGGCCACTCAGCCCTTCGAACCCGCTCCGTCCCTCAATACGATTGTGGATGATCCGATTTTAGGCTCAACTCTACATTCCTGCATATTCCCCGATATTCTTCCAAACCCCTTGGTCGTCAAGAATCTATCTCCGCCTTAAAAATATTTAATGATTCAGCATCCATTGCCTTGTGAGGACTGGAATTCCAAAGACTCACAACCCCTCTGAGAGGAAACAATGTGAGGCAGCCATGTTAACCACTGTCCGACCTCACTACAGACCCTAGTTTTAGATTCTTCCACAAGAGGAAACCTCCTATCCACATCCACCCAGTAAGGATCTTCTATGTTTCAATTAAATCACCTCTGACTCTTCTAAACTGCAGAGGATACAGGCTCAGTCTTTCCTCAAAAGGCAATCTACTCACTCCAGCGATTAGTCTAGTAAACCTTCTCTGAACTGTTTCCAACATATTAACATCCTTCTGTAAGTACAGTAACCCGTACTGTATGCAATACTCCAGATACAGTCTCACCAATGCTCTGTATAACTGAAGGATTACTTCCTCAACTCTTGCATTCATATTCCTTCACAATAAAACATAGCATTCTATCAGCTTTCCTGATTACTTGCTCGACTTGCAGACTAACCTTCTGTGATACATGTACCAGGACACCCAGATCCCCCTGCCTCCTCTCTCCAATTACAAATTTTTTTTAAGGTGTGCCAACTTCAGACTGAGAACGAGGAATTTCTTCTCTCAAACGGTTGAGAGCCTTTGGATCTCTTTCCCGTAGAGAGGTGAGACATATATGTCAAACTGAGGTTACCACTTTGTGATCAGTCTGGGAATTGATTTGGAGACTCCGGTGTTGGACTGGGGTGTACAAAGTTAAAAATCACACAACACCAGGTTTATTTGGAACAGGCTTATTTGGGAGCACTTGCTTTCGGAGCGTCGCTCCTTCATCAGGTGGAATTGAGGATTATGGGGAAGGAGTGGGAAAGTGGACATGAGGGACGTTGGATCAGCTGTGATCCTACTGAATGGCAGAGCAGGCTCAAGGGGCCAAATGGCCTCTTCCTGGCTCCTATTTCTGATGGTTTTTATTCTTTTTTCCAGTTTGGACAATTTCACACTTTCCCACATTTGCCAGATCACTCACTTAACCTCCTTTTTCCCCCTTCATAACTCATATGGCTATCTACATTTGTCCCGGCAGCAAGTACCTCCCACACTGTCAAGGTAAAACACTGAAAAGTCCTTTAGAACCAATGAATCTTTTTTGTGTGAAAGGTTAAAACATGAAAGGGGCCTGAGTACAAACCTCTCATATACATAGACAGGTACACACATGACCCAGGGGTGATCCCTCTACACATGAACATACAAATCATGAATCATATGAGCTGGAGTTGGCCATTCAGCCCATTGAACCTGCTCCACCATTTAATACGCTTATGGCTGTAACGTTGAATCTATACTCCTGATGACCATCTCGCCACCTCCTCTTGATTACCCCACCTCTGATTTAAAGCCATTCCAGGATTCTGCTCTTTGAGGAAGAGCGTTCCAAAGACCCACAATCCTCTGGGAGAAAAAGATTCCAAAGGGGCTGACTATTCACCTTAAGAAGGGGAAGTGTTTCACCTTCCACTTCTCAGAACTAAGGCAGGAAATTCAGACTTCAACCAAGGCACACAGATTGAAAGCGTGGCACAGTGGCTCAGTGGTTAGCACTGCTGCCTCACAGCGCCAGGGACCTGGGTTCAATTCCCGCCTCAGGCAACTGTCTGTGTGGAGTTTGCACGTTCTCCCCGTGTCTGTGTGGGTTTCCTCTGGCTGCTCTGGTTTCCTCCCACAGTATAAAGATGCACATCTTTGGTGAATTGGACATGCTAAATTGCCCATACTGTTCAGGGATGTGTAGGTTAGGTGCATTAGTCAGGGGTAAATGCAGGATATTAGGGTAGGGGAATGGGTCTGGGTGGGTTACTTATCAGAGGGTCAGTGTGGATTTATTGGGCAGAAGAGCCTGTTTTCACACCGTGGTGATCCTATGATGCTAGCACCGGAAGAGAGAGCTGATCGGTTGGGCCATCATTGGCACCACGAACGGTTAACTGTCAATCTTCATTCTCTGACTGGGCAGGTAAACTCTGATTGGACAGGGTGTTGCCATGCCAGTGCAGCAGAGATAATCACTTAAGATCAGCAACTGAGGAGGCAACTGCTCTGCTCCCGGGATTTGTGTTTGCCAAATAAATGCAAACTGCTGTTAACAAAATGCAGCAGGCAATGTGGGAACAGCAAACCACATCCCCCCGACCCCACTGCAGGAGATGGTCATGAAGTGGCCATGTGACTGGACTTTGGACTCAAGGGACACAGATTCGAATCCCACTACAGGAACTGCCGGAATTGAAATTCAGTTTATAAATTGAGAATTGAAAGCTGGACTTGACCATGACAACCATTTGCTGATTGTTCGGAAATCCCATCCTGTGAACACCTTCAAAAATAGATGTTCCGCCTGGTCAATGTGACCACATGGTGTGTCAACTGCGATTCAGTGCATTGCCCCTCAGTCTGGAGTCAGACATTTGTGCGTTGCGCTCCAGAGAATGTTCCAGATGAGCTATTTATTATACTGAGGCCTTGCTTGATTGGATGTAATGGATCCCCAGGGTTAGTATATTGAGGAAGAGGAGGGGAACTTCCCGATAGTTGGTTGTGATCCCCATATTTATCTCTCAATTATAGTTTCACCAGAATAAAGAACAGTACAGCACAGGAACAGGCCCTTCGGCCCACCATGTCTGTGCTGACCATGGTGCCATTCTAAACTAATCCCATCTATCTGCACATCCCTCTATTCCAGAAAAATAACAAATGCTGGAGATCACAGTGGGTCAGGCAGTCTCCATAGAGAGAGAGCAAGCTATTGTGTCAGATCTAGATAACTCTTCATCAGAAATGTTAGCTTGCTCTCTTTCCTTGGATGCTGCCATCTTGAAGAAGGGTTACACCTGAAACATTGACTTCTCTACCTCCTGATGCTGCCTGGCTTGCTGTGCTCCTCCAGCCTCCTGTTTGTCTACCTTGGACTCCAGCATCTGCAGATTGTTTCTTGTCTCTAACTGCTTTGATCTAAAGCGTTTGTGGTTTTCAGAACAGATTCCAGCAACTGCTGTAATTTGTTCCTCCCTGTAGTGTATTCCCTGCCTGTTCATGTGTTTGTCCAAATGCCTCTTAAACATCACTATTGTATCTGCTTCTCCCCCCTCCTCTGGCAGCATGTTCCAGGCACCTACCACCCTCTGTGTAAAACTAACCTGCCTCACACATCTCCCTTAAACCTTCCCCCTCTCACCTTAAACCTATGCCTGAGCATTTGACATCTCCCTGCTGGGGAAAAAGACATCCAACACGACAATGCCCCTCGTATACATCTATCAGGCTCTAAACAAATCATTATCACATTTTAATATTTGCCTATACCGTCTGTGGTGGGATGTTGACATCACGGTGTGTCAACTGAGACTCAGTGTATTGCCTCTTCACCAGCATTTGTTATCCAATATTAATTGCCCTTGAACTGAATGGCTTGTTGGGGCATTTCAGAGGGCAGTTAAGAGTCACAACGTTACTGTAGGCCAGACCAGTTAAGAACAACTGATTTCCTTCCTTAAAGGTAATCCATGACCAGACATGACTTTATTACAACTGTCAAGGCTATGGATCTAATGTGCAACAGTAGGACTAGTGTAGGGAGTGTATTGTTGGCAGTGCAGATTCAATGGGCCGAAGGACCCCTTTTGTAGTGTCCGATTCTATGACAGTAGCTACATGGTCATCCTTAGACTACCTGCTTCTTAAATTAAAGTCTCACCATCTGCTATAGTGGGATTTGAACTCATTGCACCAGAGCAACAGCTGGTGAGTGTCCAGTTCAGTGACATAACCACTGCACCACAGCCTTCCCTCCAGCTGCTTGTATTAGGGTTGCTGGATTTGAACCAATTCCCGCAGATGTACATCATGTGGATAGCATCATGAAACAGGGCTGAATAGCCTCCGCCTGTGCGGCACATTTCAATGGCCTTGCCCAGTCAGGCATTTGATTTCTTCAGCATCCTCAGCACTTCAAAATATTCCAGGAAAGTGGAAAACAAAAATCCAGCAGGAATTTTCTGGGGGATTACTCATGAATTAGGTATTTCCCGATAGCGAGTGGTTGGGAACTGGAAAGTGTTGCCTGAGAGTGAGGCCAATCGGGGATATGAAGAGGGAGTTAACTGTTTGTAATGGGAGAATGTCTAGGGCTATACAGACTGGGCAGGGGAATAATTCAAGAGCATTGCTCAGTGAAAACTCCTGTGCAGACATTAATGACACAAAGCCCTTTGTCAGCCAAGGAAGGATTCCATGATCCAGTGAAATCTTGGACAAGTCACTCTTAATTCCAACAGATTCTTCACAGGAAAATTATAATGAGCTATCGGAAATTCTTATACATACTGTCGAGGGCACAGAGTCAAACTGTAATTACTGACACATTTCCCCCAAGGACCCCCTGTAATTACTGACACACTCCCCCCCCGGTGTCTCACAATAAATATCGTTACACTCGCCCCAGGGACCCACCTGTAAATACTGACACACTCCCCCTAGGGACCCCCCCCCCCCCATAAATACTGACACATTCCCCCCAGGGACTCCCCTGTAAATACTGAAACACTCCCCCCAGGGACCCCCCCACATAAACACTGACACATTCCCACCAGGGACCCCCCTGTAAATACTGAAACACTCCCCCCAGGGACCCCCCACATAAATACTGACACATTCCCCCCAGGGACACCCCTGTAAATACTGACACAATCTCCCCTGGTGTACCCCAGTAAATACTGACACACTCCCCCCAGGGACCCACCTGTAAATACTGGCACATTCCCCCCCCTGGGGAATCCCCTGTAAATACTGACACACTGCCCCACCCCCCCGGGGATTCCCCTGTAAATACTGACACATTCCCCCCTGGGACCCCCCTGTAAATACTGACACACTCCCCCCAGGGACCCACCTGTAAATACTGACACACTCCCCCCAGGGACCCACCTGTAAATACTGACACACTCCCCCCAGGGACCTACCTGTAAATACTGACACACTCCCCCCAGGGACCCCCCCACATAAATACTGACACATTCCCCCCAGGGACCCCCCTGTAAATACTGACACACTCCCCCCAGGGACCCACCTGTAAATAGATTAGATTAGATTACTTACAGTGTGGAAACAGGCCCTTCGGCCCAACAAGTCCACACCGCCCCGCCGAAGCGTAACCCACCCATACCCCTACATCTATATCTACCCGTTACCTAACACTACGGGCAATTTAGCATGGCCAATTCACCTGACCTGCACATCTTTTGGAGTGTGGGAGGAAACCGGAGCACCCGGAGGAAACCCACGCAGACACGGGGAGAATGTGCAAACTCCACACAGTCAGTCGCCTGAGGCGGGAATTGAACCCAGGTCTCTGGCGCTGTGAGGCAACAGTGCTAACCACTGTGCCACCGTGCCGCCCTAAATACTGACACATTCCCCCCTGGGACCCCCCTGTAAATACTGACACACTCCCCCCAGGGACCCACCTGTAAATACTGACACACTCCCCCCAGGAACCACCCCCATAAATACTGACACATTCCCCCCAGGGACCCGCCTGTAAATACTGACACCCCCCCCCCCCCCCCGGGAACCCTCCTGTAAATACTGACAAACTCCCCCCGGGGACCCTCCTGTAAATACTGACACACTCCCCCCGGGGACCCCCTGTATATACTGACACACTCCCCCTGGGGGGCCCCCCTGTAAATACAGACACCCTCCCCCGGGGTCCCCCCTGCAACTATTGACACACTCCCCCCAGGGACCCACCTGTAAATACTGACACACACCCCCCAGAGACCCCCACATAAATACTGACACATTTCCCCCAGGGACCCCCCTGTAAATACTGACACACACCCCCCAGGGACTCCCCCTGTAAATACTGACACACTCCCCCCGGGGACCCACCTGGAAATTATGACACACTCCCCCCCACACCCCGGGGAATACCCAGTAAATACTGACACACTACCCCCAGGGACCCCCCTGTAAATACTGACACATTCCCCCCAGGGACCCTCTGTAAATACTGACACACTCCCCCCGGGGACCCCCTGTAAATACTGACACACTCCCCCCGGGGACCCCCTGTAAATACTGACACACTCCCCCCGGGGACCCCCCTGTAAATACCGACACACACCCCCCCGGGGACCCCCCTGTAAATACTGACACACTCCCCCCCGGGGACCCCCTGTAAATACTGACACACTCCTCCCCGGGGAGCCCCCTGTAAATACTGACAAACTGCCCCCGGGGACCCCCTGTAAATACTGACACACTCCCCCCGGGGACCCCCTGTAAATACTGACAAACTGCCCCCGGGGACCCCCTGTAAATACTGACAAACTGCCCCCGGGGACCCCCTGTAAATACTGACACACTCCCCCCAGGGACCCCCTGTAAATACTGACAAACTGCCCCCGGGGACCCCCTGTAAATACTGACACACTCCCCCTGGAGACCCCCCTGTAAATACTGACACACACCCCACGGAGACCCCCCTGTAAATACTGACACACTCCCCCCGGGGACCCCTTGTAAACAGTGACACACTCCCCACGGAGACCCCCCTGTAAATACTGACACACTCCCTCTGGGGACCCCCTGTAAATACTGACACACACCCCCCTGGGGATCCTCCTGTAAACACTGACACACTCCCTCTGGGGAGCCCCCTGTAAATATTGACACACTCCCCCCCCAGGGTCCCCCCTGCAACTATTGACACACTCCCCCGGGGAACCCCACTGTAAATCCTGACACACTCCCCCCCACCCACCCAAGGAACCCCCCTATAAATACTGACACACTCCGCACAGGAACCCCAATGTAAATACTGACACACCTCCCCCTGGGATCCCCTATAACTGCTGTCACACTCCCTACGGGGACCCCCCCGTAAATACTGACACACTCCCCCCGCCGGGGATCGTCCTGTAAATATTGACACACTCCCCCCGGGGACACCCCTGTAAACACTGACACACTCCCCCCCAGGGACTCCCCTGTAAATATTGACACACTCCCCCCGGGGACACCCCTGTAAACACTGACACACTCCCCCCCAGGGACTCCCCTGTAAACACTGACACACTCCCCCCCAGGGACTCCCCTGTAAATATTGACACACTCCCCCCAGGAGCCCCCTTGTAAATATTGACACACTCCCCCCAGGAGCCCCCTTGTAAATATTGACACACTCCCCCCGGGGACACCCCTGTAAACAATGACACACTCCCCCCCAGGGACCCCCCTGTAAATATTGACACACTCCCCACCAGGGACCCCCCTGTAAATATTGACACACTCCCCCCCAGGGACCCCCTTGTAAATACTGACACACTCCCCCAGATACCCACCCTGTAAACACTGACACACTCCCCCCGCCGGGGATCGTCCTGTAAATATTGACACACTCCCCCCGGGGAGCCTCCTTGTAAACACTGACACACTCCCCCCAGGTACCCACCCTGTAAACACTGATACACTCCCCCTAGATACCCCCCTGTAAATCCTGACACACTCCCCCCCAACCCCAGGACCTCCCGGTAAATACTGTCACACTCCCTATGGGATCCCCACTCTAAATACTGACATACTCCCCCCCAAGGGACACCCTGTAAATACTGACACACTCCCCCCAGGGACCCTCCTAAAAACACTGACACACTCCACCCAGGGACCCACCTGTAAACACTGACACACTCCCTCCGGGGACCGCCCCTGTAAACACTGACACACTTCCCCCGGGGATCCACCTGTAAACACTGACACACTCCCCCCAGGCACCCCCTTGCAAATACTGACACACTACCCTCGGAGACGCCTCTGTAAATACTGACACACTCTCTGAGGGACCCCCTGTAAATACTGACACACTCCCCCGGGGATCCCCCCGTGTAAATACTGACACACTCCCCCTGGGGATTCCCCCCGTGTAAATTCTGACACACTACCCCCGGAGACCCTCCTGTAAATACTGACACACTCTCTGAGAGACCCCTTGTAAATACTGACACATTCCCCCTCCCCAACACCCTCCTGTAAATACTGACACACTCCCCCCCACCCCCCGGGGACCCTCCTGTACATACTGACACACTCCCCCAAGTAAATACTGACACATCCGAGGTACGTTTGATGGAGCTTTATTCCCTACCTAACCCTGTGCTGTCCCTGTCCTGGGAATATCCGATGGGGAAGCTGTGATGGATGATGAGCACATAAGATGGACCGCTCGGTCAGTGTTTTGTGAAACCTGGTTACTTTCAGCCAGAAACAACAGCGATGCTGAAGTATCTGTCACTTTGAACATAACACAATGTCACAGATTGTCTCACAGGAGAATTGTAAAACTCAGTGTGACACCGAGCTCCCTAAGGGGATATTTGGTGAGCTGATTAACACCCTGAGCAGAGAGAACAGTCTGAAGGAGTGTGTTTAAGGAGGAGGGGTGCAGGGGTTTTACAGAGACAGTTGCAGAGCACAGTCCCTGAAGTAACTCAAAGACCAACAGGAGGAATCGCTTCTTTCGGAGGGTAGTGTGTCTGTGGAATTCTCCCCTGAGAGGCCTGTTGAGGCTGGCCCATTGATTATATTCAAGGCTGAATCAGACTCTTAACAAGGAAGGGATCAGCAGTCATGAGGCAAAGGCAGGAAAGATGAGCCATGATATTAATGAATGGCGGAGAGGAACCGATGGGCTGAATGGCCTACCTCTGCTGCTACGTCTTATGATGCAGTCATAGAGTCATAGAGTCATAGAGATGTACAGCATGGAAACAGACCGTTCGGTCCAACCCGTCCATGCCAACCAGATATCCCAACCCAATCTAGTCCCACCTGCCAGCACCCGGCCCATATCCCTCCAAACCCTTCCTATTCATATACCCATCCAAATACCTCTTAAATGTTGCAATTGTACCAGCCTCCACCACTTCCTCTGGCAGCTCATTCCATACACGTATCACTCTCTGCGTGAAAAAGTTGCCCCTTAGGTCTCTTTTATATCTTTCCCCTCTCACCCTAAACCTATGCCCTCGTTCTGGACTCCCCGACCCCAGGGTAAAGACTTTACCGATTTACCCTGTCCATGCCCCTCATAATTTTGTAACCTCAGCGTCCGACGCTCAAGGGAAAACAGCCCCAGCCTGTTCAGCCTCTCCCTATAGCTCAAATCCTCCAACCCTGGCAACATCCTTGTAAACCTTTTCTGAACGCTTTCAAGTTTCACAACATCGTTCTGATAGGAAGGAGACCAGAATTGCACGCAATATTCCAACAGTGGCCTAACCAATGTCCTGTACAGCCACAACATGACCTTCCAACTCCTGTGCTCAATACTCTGACCAATAAAGGAAAGCATACCAAACGCCTTCTTCACTATCCTATCTACCTGTGACTCCACAGCTATGAACCTGCACTCCAAGGTCTCCTTGTTCAGCAACATTCCCTAGGACCTTACCATTAAGTGTATAAGTCCTGCTAAGATTTGCTTTCCCAAAATGCAGCACCTCACATTTATCTGAATTAAACTCCATCTGCCACTTCTCAGCCCATTGGCCCATCTGGTCCAGTCACCATGGTGGAGTGATTAAAGTTGGGCCTGGTGAAATGGCCAGATGTGGATGAGTGCAGAGATATCCAGAGAGGCTGCCAGAGCTGAGAGGGACTGGGAGGGGTGGTGTTGGTGTTCTGATGTGAAGATAAGGATGGCCCTATTGCCTGAATGAGAGCGAGTGTGGGTGAGCGAGCTGGGGGGGGGGGGGGGGGGGGGGGGAGCTGAATGGGGCGAAACACCACACAGCTACAAAATGGCGACTCACCGGAGAGAGCACGTCTCCATCGTAGCGACGGACTGGAGTTGGCTTCCGCCGGTACACGGGCTCCTGGTATTTCTTGTGGTGCTTTCTCCTCTTCCTCTTGTTGTCCTTCTGTCGTATTCTCATCAGCTGAACCCGCCGCTGCCTCCTGCTGATAAACACTGGGAGTGACACACACAAGGATCAGTCAAACTCACCTTCATGGTCACGGGCTTAGGCATTTTGCTAAGGCCTGAACTCCCACACCCCTGAAATATCTCCCTTCCTTCTTCCCTCTCCATGTCCATGCATGAAGGATAACATAGAACAGAGTGAAACGTTTTTAACAATGTCACCTATAATGGCACCACCTTCAGTACAAGTACCTGCATCCAAAACTTAGATACAAAAGAGGAAAAAAAAGGAAAAGTACGATGATTACGTACAGTGTCTAAAAAATAAGTTAGAAATAGGATAGTTACAACAGAGTTAAAGGATTGGTATTACAGTCTGGAATAGAATTTCAGATGGATGTTACATTGCAGCAGCTCAGTAAGCACCTGATCTGACTGCGTAACCAACAATGGATATAGTTGGAAGTTTCTGGAACATTCCATGTTTTTATCGATTGGCATCCAATGGGATTTTTTTCCTTCATTCTTTCAGTGAAGGTGAGCATCATGAACAAGGCTGGCATTTGATGCCCATCCCTGGTGAATTAAGAGCCAGACATGAGCAATCGGCCCCTCAAGCCTGCTTTCCCATTCAGTAAATCGGGGCTGATCATAGAATTGGACAGTCAGGCCATTCGACCCATTATGTCTGTACCGGCTCCTGAAAGAGGTACCCAGCTAGTCCCGCTCTCCTGCCCTATCTCTATAACCCTCTAACCTCATCCCTTGAAAATACATATCCATCTCCCTTTTGAAACCTCCTGTGAATTTGCCTCCCCCACTCTCCCAAGCAGGGCATTCCCAATCCTAATCACTCCCTGAGTAAAAAGGTTTCATCTTTCAGCTTTCCTACTCCAGAACTGGTCGGAAGGGTCACGTTAATAATGCTTTCTCTCCGCCGATGTTGCCAGACCTGCTGACTTTTTCCAGAAATTTCTGGTCATCCTCAACTGCACTTTCCTACCTTCTCTCCATGACCCTTTATCCCCTTCCTGGTTAAAAATCTATCTGAGTTTGAATATACTTCCTGACCCAGCCTCGACAGCCCTCTTGCAGTAAAGAATTCCACAGATTCACTCCCATCCAAGAGAAGAAATTCCTCCTTGACTCTCTCTTAAATGGGTGACCTCTCATTCTGAGATGACTCCCTCTGGTCCTAGACCCCCTCACGAGGAGAAACAACATCTCCATATCTACCCTACGAATTCCCTAAGAATCTTATATGTTTCAATTACATTCGTCTGAGCTCCAGTGAATACAGGCCCTACCTACTCAGCATCTTATCAGACAGTCCCTCCAACCCTGGGATCAGCTGACTGAACCCTCTCTGGACAGTCCCCATTGTCAATCTATCATTCCTCAGATATGGTGCCCAAAACCTGTTCCAGCTGTGATCTGACCAGACGCCTTTTATATTTTTTTGTACTATTTTTACACTCCATTTCATTTGTCTTCTCTATTACTGGCTTTTTGTGATTCGTGGACGAGAACTCAATGATTCCATGTGCTGTAGTTTACTGCAGTCTTTGAGCTCCTCTATCGAGGCATTCTTTTTGAAACCAACACAGAAGTTGCTGGAAAAGCTCAGCAGGTCTGGCAGGCTGTGTGAAGAGAGAAATCAGAGTTAACGTTTCGGGTCCAGTGACCCTTCCTCCATTTTCCTTGCTACAGGCATCACCCAGTTTTTGAAAGTTTGCTTTACGCCATTTCGCTTTTATCAAAGACCTACATTAGTACCTGTTTTGGCTAACTGGAAGAAACCCGAAAAGGATTTTTGCTTTTACAAGAAAAGTCTAAATCTTTCCCATATAAATTAATGCTTCTTCACTTGACCCCATTTGAGTTTACGAAAGCTTTCATGGGAATGCTCTAGTTTCGGGGAAACCAGTATCGCATCCCAATTTCCACGTAGTGAGGCTTCACCAGCCTCTGTAGGCCCGTTACCCCCGGTTACAGGGCCTACCTTCTGTATGAGAGTAGCCTTCTGCTGTGACTTTAAATTGCACCAGGACGCCGAGCGAAGTCAGCACCGGCCAGACACCCAAGATGACCCAGCTGTACCAGCAGACGGGCTGCACTGGAGCGACCTTCACCCTCTCGTAGATGTACTGCACGAGCAGGAAGAGCTCAATGAAGTAATCCACCGTCACGGTGATGACGGCGCTCCCGAAGACGGCGGTGGACAGCACGGTGAAGAAGCGCTGCCACTGCAGGGTTAGCACCGCAAAGAACATTCCGGCACCCAGCAGCAGGCCAATGGGGACCCAGACGGTGTGGGGGTGGTAGAACTGCTCCAGCACCACCAGCGTTGCCACGGCGACCAGCAGACCCAGCAGCAAGCCCACCATGAAGAGGCCGACGCTCCGCACCAGCATGGTGACCAGGCCACAGAGGATGCCAATGCCCAGGCCGATGCCCACGCTGACCTCCATACTCAGCTGCGTGTCCAGTACCCTCTCCTTGTAGCACAGCATGAAGATGACGATGGAGCCAAACATTAGGCCAGTGAGGAACATGATGGCTTTGAAACAGCGGTAACCTAAAACACAAGGAGTGAGAAAACAACCATCAGGAAAACCTCTCCATTGTAAGAAAGGTGTAAAGATCCCAGCTACTAAACAAGTCCTACTGAAAAAGGATACGAAATACATAAGATCGAGGAGTCGGAGCAGGCCATTCAGCCCCTCTGGCCTGCTCTGCCATTCAATAAGGTCATGGCTGATCTTAGGATATCTGGGTGGCATGGACAAGCTGGACCGAAGGGTCTGTTTCTGTGCTGTATATCTCTATGACTCTATGTCAGCATTAATGCCACCTTAGTGCCCATTCCCCAAATTACTAATTAAAAATGTGTCTATGTTCCCCTTAAATTTACTCAATATCCCAGCAGCCACCACACACTGGGGGAGTGAATTCCACAGAAACTCAACCCTTTGAGAGAAGTCGTTCCTCCTCATCTCTGTTTCAGATCTACTAACCTCGACCCTAAAGCTATTTCCTCTCATTCTAGATTTCTCCACAAGGGGGAACATCCTCTCTACGTCTGCTTTGTCAATCCCCTTTAGCATCTTATAGACCCCAATTCAATCTCCTTTCATTGTCTTCTAAACTCCAGACAGTATCTACTGAAACTGCCCAATCTCCTCATGCCTGGAATCAATCTCGTGAACCTCACTGAAATCTGGGTTGAGAGATATTTTTCATTGTTGAATGTGGTCCTCATTCACTGAAACACAGGATTCTCTTTAACAAACAAAAAAAAACAGGAATTCATTGCATAAAAGGAAAGTAATACAAAACACAGAAAAGTTAAAATTTCCATTTCAGGTCATCCTGTAATAACGCCCATTTCATTCATGTGAAATGGCTATAATGTGATTGATAAATTGGGGACATTGTTTGGATAATGCAAATTTTCTACTGAATGGGTAAAGTGATCTTCTATTAGTGATTTCTACCATGTGATTTTCTATATCATAAGGTTGCAGAGGAACACAACTGATCGCATTATAGCAGAGCGACCTGTATTCTGCATCACAACATTTCAAATCCAGAGAAATTATCTTTTTATTTCAAATCCCCAGCTTTGAATTAATTGCTCCTCCTAGTTCTGTTCTGTGAACTGTCAAGTCTTTTTAAATGAAATCCTCATGAAACTGAAAGCTCAAACTTTCTCAGTCTTTTAATGATCTGCTGATTTCAAACTAAACACTCCTGGTTGGGACTTGTCACATGCTAAACCTTTACTCAAAAAGTAACAGTCTGATGGATGTAAGTTTGCTTGCTGAGCTGGAAGGTTTTTTTTCCTGACATTTCATCACCCTACTAGGTAATATCACCAGTGAACCTTCAGCGAAGCACTGGTTGTATTGCCCGCTTTATATTTATGTGTTTCGGTTTCTTTGGGTTGGTGATATCATTTCCTGTGGTGATGTCATTTCCTGTTCTTTTTCTCAGGGGATGGTAAATGGGATCCAAGTCAATGTGTTTGTTGATAGAGTTCCAGTTGGAATGCCATGCTTCTAGGAATTCTCATGCGTGTCTCTGTTTGGCTTGATCTCGATGGTTGTGTTGTCTCAGTCGAAGTGGTGTCCTTCCTCATCTGTATGTGAGGATACCAGTGACAGTGGGTAATGTAGAGTTGACTGCGCTTTGAAGTTCATTAGCTGCTGTTTTAGTGCGTTGGTGGGTTTGTGGGTTATCATGTTGCCAAAGGGTCTGAGTAGTCTAGCAATCATTTCCAAAATGTCTTTGATGTAGGGGAGAGTGGCTAGGGTTTCTGGATGGGTTTTGTCTGCTTGTTTGGGTTTCTGGCTGAGAAATCGGCAAACTAATGTCATTTACAAAATACCTTGCAAGGACTGTAACAAACACTACATTGGACAGACAGGCAGAAAACTAGCCACCAGGATACACGAACACCAACTATAGCCACAAAAAGACATGGCCCACTCTCACTAGTATTTTTATCTTTTCCTTGATTTTTTCTGTCACGCTGCCAGACTACTTGTTTTTTTTCCTGAAAAAACGAGACAAACTCACACAAAATAACAACACAGACAACCCAGAAGCATGGATAAAGAACTTACCTGACCCACCCTTAACAGACACTGAAAAAGACGTCTTAATAAGAGGATTAAATTACAACTTCCGGGATGCAGACAAGAAAGATTTCTTAGCAGTATTAGAAACAACACTGAAAGACAACCAACTCACAGAAGAAACTCAACAAACCGTCAGACAGACATTAAGCAGAAAAAGGAAGGACACACACTCAATACACAAGAAAGGAAAGCACTAGGAGGACTCAAAAAAAAAGATAAAAATCCATATCATAAAAACATTGTTATCCTACCTACAGACAAAGGACGATTGACAGTCATTTTAAACTGAACAGACTATGTTGAGAAAGTGAACGCACTGCTTGCAGATACCGACACTTACCAACAGGTTGCAGTAAACCCAACCCTACAACTAGAAAATCGAATCACTGCCCTACTCAAAACACTTAAGAAATCTGGAGAATTAAACAAGACAGACTTCCAAAAAATGAAACCAGATGGATCCAACACACCATGCTTCTAGGATTACCCAAAATTCACAAACCAGGATCACCCCTCAGACCCATAGTTTCGCTACCTGGAACGCTAACGTACAGATTAGCCAAAGAGCTACACCAAAGACTAAAACACTTAGTAGAAGACTCACACTACTCCATTCACTCCACCCAAGAATTCCTGAACGCCAAAGACACCAAGATAGAAGAGGATGAAATATTGGTCTCCTTTGATGTAACAGCCCTGTTCACATCCATCAACATCAACCTGGCCAAGGAAACACTGACTATTAGAAGACCCAAAGACAAATACACCAAACACCACAAACTTCATCAGTAAGGACAACATCGTCAAGCTAGTGGACATATGCCTTACCACTCACTTCACCTTCAACAACAAAATCTACAGACAAACCAACAGAACAGCCATGGGATCTCTGATATCAGGGTTCTTAGCAGAGGCAGTAATGCAGAGACGTGAACAAACAGCTCTGCCAACCATCCAACCCAAACCTTGGGTCCGCTACATGGATGACCAAGAAGCAAATTAGAGGAAACCTTCAAGGCCATCAATATCCTTACTGGCATAAAATTCACTAAATAGGAGGAAAACAACAACAAACTACCATTCCTAGATGTCAAAGTAGAGTGCACAGCCAATGGGGAACTTCAAACCAGCATCTACAGGAAAACAACACATACAGACCAAATACTGAACTACAGAAGCAATCGTCCCAACACCTACAAATGAAGCTGCAGTAGAACATTATTTCAATGAGCCAACACATACTGCGTCACAGAGGAACTACGCAGAGCAGAGGAAAATCACCTATACTGTGTATTCAAAAACAATGGGTATCCAATTAATACAGTCTGCTGATTTCTCAGCAACAAACCTAAACAAGCAGACAAAACACATCCGGAAACCCTAGCCACTCTCCCCTATATCAAAGCCATCTCAGAAATGACTGCCAGACTACTCAGACTCTTTGGCATCATGGTAGCCCACAAACCCACCAACACACGAAAACAGCAGCAAATGACCTTGAAAGCCCCAATACAGACAACAAGAAAAACTAATGTCATTTACAAAATACTGTGCAAGGACTGTAACAAACGCTACATTGGACAAACAGGCAGAAAACTAGCCACCAGGATACCTGAACACCAACTAGCCACAAAACGACATGACCCTCTCTCACTAGTATCCTTACATACAGATGAGGAAGGACATCATTTCGACTGGGACAACACATCCATCCTAGGACAAGCCAAACAGAGACACGCATGAGAATTTCTAGAGGCATGGCATTCCAACTGGAACTCTATCAACAAACACATCGAGTGAGACCACATCTACCACCCCTGAGAAAAAGAACACAAAATGACATTGTTACAGGAAATGACATCACCAACCCAAGGAAATCTAAACACATAAATAAAAAGTGGGCCATACCACCAGGGCTTCACTGGAGGCTCACTGATGATGTTACCTAATATGGTGACGAAACATCTGAAAATGAACGTTTCAGCTCAGCAAGCAAACCTACATCTAGAACCTCAACCTGCGCTACACCTCTTCTCAAAATTCACTAGTGACTGTCTTATATTCCTTTCCTATTTGCTTCTAACCCCAGTCAGACCTCCTCCAAAACTGCCCTCAAAGCTTACCCTCCCTTGGTTTGCTGAACTAAAATCAATTCTTGATTCCTCTGAATCAAATGCAAGGTAATGCCTTTTAATGTTTACTCCCACTGTCTTAAACTCCACTGTATCAACAATCTTCCATGTACCATCCAGGGAAGGTTTGTGTTCTCTATTAACTATATTAGGTCACTGTTCCACAAGGACTCCCTGACCTTGTTTGTAACCTTTCATTATAATGGCAGTGTGTTGACCATGTTCTCTACGGTGTTACTGATGTTGGCACTGGGCTCATCTCAGAGTCAAAGACTGTGGGGTTTGTGCCCCATTGTCACTGGCAAGACCAGTATTTATCGCTCATCCCGATTGGCCCTGGGACTGAGCGTCTTGCCCAGCCATTTCAGAGGGCAGTTAAGACTGACCGTGGGAGTCATATGTTGGCCAGACCAGGGAAAGATGGCAGATTTCCTTCCATGAAAGACATTGGTGAACTAGATGGCTTTACAATACAATTGACATTGGTTACATGGTATTCATTAGGCCACCTTTCCACAATTCTAGATTGCTAATAAATTCATATTTCCACCACCTGCAGTGGTGGGATTTGAACCAAAATCCCCCTGAACATTAATCTGGATTACTTATTCAGGGGCAATATCGCTTGGCCAACACCTTCCCAGTGTGCAGAGGGCAATAGTTACATGGGTGTGCGACACTCTCAGAGGTGCTGCTGTTCAGGTCAGACCTGCCCTCTCAGGTGGGTATAAAAGATCCCATGGCCATTAAATAAAGAACATTAGCATTTACGCTTCAGTTTTACAGGCAGTATTGTGTACAGTTTAGCTCCTCTTATTAAAGGAAAGATATACTTGTCTTCAGAGGAGTTCAACAAAGCTTCACCAGAGTGGGGCAACATGGTTAGCACTGCTGCCTCACAGAACCAGGGACCCAGGTTCAATTCCAGCCTCGGGCGACTGTCTGGGGTTTGCACGTGCTCCCAGTGACTGCGTGGGTTTCCTTCGGGTACTCCGGTTTCCTCCCACAGTCCAAAGATGTGCAGGTTATGTGGATTGGCCATGGGGAATTGCCTATGATGTGCAGGCTAGGTGGATTAGACATTAGAAACACAGGGACAGGATAGGGATTTGGGTGGGATGCTGTTCAGAGGCTGAATGGCCTGCTCCCACACTGTAGGGATTCTATGATTCAATTCTTGGATGGTGGGATTGTTTTATCAGGAGAAATTGAGGGAAGTGACTCTGTATTTCTGAGATTTTTGAAGTCTAAGGGGTGATCGCATTGGAACTTGAGATGTTGTTTCAAGCTGAGATAAGGTGAATCTAGATGGGGTATTACCCTCCCCCCCCCCCCCTCCCCACCCAAGCTGGTGAGTCTCGAACCTCAGGGTAATAGCAGGCCATTTGGGGACTGAGATGAGGAGGAAATTCTTCACCTTATGATGATGTGATGGCGTAGTGGTAGTGCCACAGGACTAGGTTCTGGATTAGTGGTGCTGGAAGAGCACAGCAGTTCAGGCAGCATCCGAGGAGCAGTAAAATCGACGTTTCGGGCAAAAGCCCTTCATCAGGAATACAGGCAGAGAACCTGAAGGGTGGAGAGATAAATGAGAGGAGGGTGGGGGTGGGGAGAAAGTAGCGTAGAGTAGATTCAGGGCAGAGGAAATGACCTGGGAGTTGCAGTGGGAGAGGGACTCCCTGAGATTCTTGTACAGAGAGGAGGAAAACTTCTTCAAGGCAGGCATCCTTGCAAGAGGATTCGCAGTCGGGTTAAAATCAATGAGGTAAAAGTTTCCAGCATCTGCAGTTATTGTTTTTACCTTGTGTCACAGGACTAGTCATCCAGCATCCCAATCTACTGTCCAGGAAATAAAGGGTTTGAATCTCATCATGACAGAATCTTGGAAATGAAAAATCTGTAATAAAAAGTTACTTTAATAGTGACCAGGGAACCACTATCCATTGAGGTAAAAGTCCATCTGGTTCACTAATGTCCTTTAGGGAAGGAAATTTGCCATCCTTACTTGGTCTGTGGGTATGTTCACCAATTTGGGAACTTGATTTGCAGATATTTCGTTCCCTGTCTACATGAGATCTTCAGTGCTTTGGAGCCTCTTGTGAAGCCAATCTGGCCTACATGTGACATAGAACATAGAACATAGACCATAGAACAATATAGCAGAGTACAGGCCCTTCAGCCCTCGATGTTACGCCGACCTGTGAAACCAATCTGAAACCCATCTAACCTAGACTGTTCCATTCTCGTCCATATGTTTATACTATAATCATTTAAATGTCCTTAACTCTTTAACTCTTTAACTGCCCTCTAGGCAATTAGGGATGGACAATAGCCACATCTTATGAACATATTTAAGACAAAAGAGATGAGATTCTTTGGAATTCTTTAACCCTGTGGAATATCAAACATTCAGCATGACTACACCCTGAATGTGTATTCTATCGGCTGTGGAAAGCCTTTAGCATGTCCTGAGATCACAGACGGTGCTATAGCAATGCACATTTTCTTTCTTTCTGAATGAGGGAATTCGACATAATACCTTGCTCCCTTTTCTAATATTTATTTCCTCAATGAGGACTTTTTTGAAACATGGCAAAGCCCATCATCTTTTTCAACAGGCGGGAGTGTGCCTTCAGGTCCATCAGTGTGAGCATAGTGACCGTGAAGTAGACCTGACATGATAGGCCAACGTGGTGACCAGGCCACAGAGGATACCAAGATCAAGATGGTGGATCAAGATGGCAGCTCATTGCCACTGTCTCAAGCCCAGTTATGGTTGGGCACCAAAGGTTGACGTTGCCTGTGATGCCCCCCTTCCCATGTCCCACCAACCCATTCAATGGTCAATCCGTCCATTCTAAGGATGGCTAGTAATTGTGACAATACTGTTCCGTAAATGGGTTTATGCTGACCTTGAATTTTTTTTTCAGTTAAGTCTTAAAAGCAGTAATTCCAAAATGTCTGGGTTGAACTAATTGAGAACGCTTTCAAGTTAAAAAAAACACTTGTACGATGAAAGGGGAGTGGCCAGTCCTCCCAGCTCAGCTTTTCCCTGGTGTGGTTTTGGTTTGGTTTTCACAGTCTGGTTGCTCACTGGAAGCGGGCAGTCAGTTGTGAGGCTACTGGCCCAAGAAACAGACAGATGTTCCACACTGAATGTCTCTGCCATTTCTCTCTCTCTCCTGTAAGACCCTGTGTTTGATTTGACCTTTTTTGCCAATGGGTTGTTTATGGGGATTGTTGCAGGAATTTGGAACAGCATCATTATGTTGGGATAATCTGTGGGGTTTTTGGATAGGTTAAGTTATTCTATATTCTGTTCTCTTATGTTTGTGTTTCATTTGGTAATCTTGCAAATAAATTCTGTTTTGTTTAAAACTAAGTGGATTGATCATCCTCCTGGAATATCCATTCTATTCCTGATTAAAACAATTAGCAAAGGTAGGGTCTGGGTGACTTTCTTGAAATGTTTTGAGGGGCTCTGGACAGGTCCATAAGAGATTGGTCCTGTGGTTCTAATTTGAGTCTACTGTTGTTGGACTTGAAGGCAGTGAGTGGTAGGTGTTAGTGCCTTTTAGAGTCAGAGAGTCATAGAGATGTACAGCATGCAAACAAGCCCTTTGGTCTAACCCGTCCACGCCGACCAGATATCCCAACCCAATCTAGTCCCACCTGCCAGTACCCGGCCCATATCCCTCCAAACCCTTCCTATTCACATACCCATCCAAATGCCTCTTAAATGTTGCAATTGTACCAGCCTCCACCACACCCTCTGGCAGCTCATTCCATACATGTACCACCTTCCGCGTGAAAAAGTTGCCCCTTAGGTCTCTTTTATATCTTTCCCCTCTCACCCTAAACCTATGCCCTCTAGTTCTGGACTCCCCGACCCCAGGGAAAAGACTTTGTCTATTTATCCTATCCATGCCCCTCATAATTTTGTAAACCTCTATAAGGTCACCCCTCAGCCTCTGACGCTCCAGGGAAAACAGCCCCAGCTTGTTCAGCCTCTCCCTATAACTCAAATCCTCCAACCCTGGCAACATCCTTGTAAATCTTTTCTGAACCCTTTCAAGTTTCACAACATCTTTCCGATGGGAAGGAGACCAGAATTGCATGTAATATTCCAACAGTAGCCTAACCAATGTCCTGTACAGCCATAACATGACCTGCACTCTTGTTGAATTTGGTTGGTGTTAACAGTGCTCAGGATAGCAAGGGCTCTTTCAGTCACCAAGAGTTTTCTGGGGGTGGAAGAAGTGACCTTGGGGTTTTACGAAAGGTGATTAAGGCCAAGCTGCTGGAATTAGCAGACAATTGGAGTTGGAGCTGCCTCCTTCCCTGAAGAAAGGAGAGATAATTACAGCAATAGCTCAACATTTAAATTTGCTGGAAACACCATCAGAATCTTTAGAGATGGCTAAAGTTCAATTGAAAATGAAGCAACTTGAGTTAGAAGGAGAAGACAAGGAAAGGGCAACAGAAACGAAACAGTTTCAATTATGATTAAAAGCAGAGAGAGAAAGAGAGAGAGAAAAGGGAGAGGAAAGGAAGAAAGAGCGGGAGTTTGAACTTCAGAAATTGGCACTCAGACAGGAAACTCAGCTCAAAAGGATGGAGATGAAGGCTGAAGGTAAGCTGAGGGAGGAAGAGAGTGAGGATGTGCAAACTCATGGTAACCAAAGGCCTGGGGAGGATCTGTTTAAATATATTCAAGCATCGCCTAAATTTGAAGACAAGGCTGTGGAAGCCTTTTTTTAATCTCATTGGAGAAAGTGGCTAAACAAATGCAGTGGCCAGCCACCATGTGGATTTTGTTGATCCAACCAAAACTTGTCGGCAGAGCTAGTGAGGTATTCCCATCACTATCAGGGGAGGTATCTGGGGTGTATGAGGAGGTGATGAAAACCATCTTAAATGTGTATGAGCTTGTATAGACAATGTTTCAGGAATCTAAGGAGGGACCCTGGGTCAAACTTACTCTGAGTTTGAAAGGATCAAACAAATTAATTTTGACAGGTGGATAAGGGCATTAAAAATAGAGCAAACCTATGATGCTCTGAGAGAGATGGTTATGTTGGGGGATTCAAAAATACATTTACTGAAATAGGAAGAACTTATGTGGAACAGTAGATAGTTAAAACAGCAAGATTAGCCACTGCAATGGCTGATGATTATGAGTTGGTCCAAAAAACACGGTTTGGCTTCCAGCATCAATATCAATCCATGAGGGATAGAAACTGGGAAAAGAGAAATCCTCATGTAAAAAGGGAAAGGTAGAGCTTAGATTAGATCAGATTACTTACAATGTGGAAACAGGCCCTTCGGCCCACCAAGTCCACACCGACCCGCCGAAGCGCAACCCACCCTGACCCATTCCCCCACATTTACCTCTTCACCTAACACTACGGGCAATTTACCATGGCCAGTTCACCTAACCTGCACATTTTTGGATTGTGGGAGGAAACCGGAGCAAACCCACGCAGACACAGGGAGAACGTGCAAACTCCACACAGAGAGTTGCCAGAGGCAAGAATTGAACCCGGGTCTCTGGCGCTGTGAGGCAGCAGTGCTAACCACTGTGCCACCGTGCCGCCCACAACTCTGTGAAGATCATCAGGATAACTTACCACAGGGTAAAACAGAAGCCCCTGAAGGGGAAAGAGAAGTTAAAAAGCTCCAGTGTTTTCACTGTAATAAAGTAGGCCACATGAAATCAGTGTTGGTGGGTTAGGAAAAGCACTGGGAAGCCAGATGTAGGAAAACAGGATAAGTCAGTGAATTTTGTTGGAGTGGTGATAGAAAGCACAGTGGAGGCTAGAAAGCTGCACCAGAATGTACAAACTGGTCAGAGGTTGGTTAAGGAGGAGGTGCCAGATCTTCTTAAACCATATACCTGCAAAGGTAACGTTTACTCACGTAGGCCAGGAGCAGGAAGTAAAGAGGTTACAATATTAATATTACAGGATCCTCTCAATCTTTGATGTTGAAAGATGAGGAGATATGTACCTTTGAAGGACTATTATCAGAAAAGGTACTAGTAACAGGAAATTGCAGTGAGACAAGATGCGCTCAATTATATAAAGTGAGGTTAGAGTGTCCAGTGAAGAGTGGGGAGGTCATGGTAAGAGTACTGGACACACCCTTAGCTCCAGGAATACAATTTGTCCTCGCTAATGACATAGCTGGTTCACACGTAGGAGTGCTGCCTACTGTGGTCGAAAAGCCAGTGGAAACTCAGGCAACTGAGCTATTGCAGGACACACATCCTGGGATTTTTCCTGATCGTGTGGTAACGAGGTCACAAAATCACCAGTTGAAACAGGAGAGATCAAAGAGTACAGCTAAGAAAGTTGAAGGGGAATTAGCAGAGACCCTGTTTGATTAGATGGTGGAGACAAGCCAGGAGCAGATAGATGACAAAGCAGACATTTTTAGCTCAGATAAATTAACTGAGTCACAGCAGAAAGATGAAATTTGTATCAATAGGCACACACAGAGAAAGAATCTGAATGTATCCCTGAATGCTACTATCTTAAAAATGCTGACTAAATGAGGAAATGGAGACTATCACATCTTCAGGCAGATGAGAAATGGGCAGAAGTTCATCAAATCGTATTCCCAGTGAGTTACAGAAAGGAGGTGTTGTGAGTTACGCATGAACTACCAGTGGGGGGGGGGGTCATTTAGGGGTAAGAAAATCCCAAATTAAAATACAACATTTTTTACTGGCCTGGACTGCACATGGATATAGTTGCATTTTGCCAGACCATGTCATACCCGTCAGGTAATCGGAAAATCACAGGCGTAAATAAAATCCGCACCTTTAATACCTGCTCCTGCATTTGAGGAACCTTGTACAAGAGTCTTAATTGATTGCGTAGGACCCCTACCTAAAGCAATAACTGGGAATCAATATTTGTTAAAAATAAAGGATGTGTCCACCAGATTTCCGGAGGCTGTTCCATGACGCAATATCACAGCTAAAAGGATTGTGGAGGAATTACTCAAAGTTATCACGAGATACGGACTACCCACAGGGATACAATCAGATCAAGGGTCAAACTTCACATTGAAATTCTTCAAGGAAGCTATGGGCAGCTTAAGAATAAAACAATGCAAATCGACTGCGTACCATCCAGAATCACAGGGAGCACTAGAAAAGTGGCATCAGACATTAAAGACCAGGTTGAGGGCTTTCAGTCCAGATTATTCAAATGACTGGAAATTTCATGATCAGAGATACAAGAAAGGAATCGACCAAATTCAATCCATTCGAATTAGTTTTTAGGCATGAAGTGAGAGGGCTACTAAAATTGATTAAGGAGAAGTGGGTCAGTCAGAATTCAGAGACCACATCTTTGGACTATGTGTCAAATTTCGGAAAGTTTAAATAGAGCCGGGGAGTAGGCTAGACAGCAGTTAAAAGCATTACAGCATACGATGAAACAGGAAGCATACAAGAAATCAAAAAGTCGCAATTTTGCTGTCAGGGATAAGGTGTAAGTGTTCCTTCCAGAGATAGGTAAACCCTTAAAAGCAAGGTTAAGTGGACTTTATCAAATCAAAAGGAAATTGATTAGATTAGATTACATTACATTACAGTGTGGAAACAGGCCCTTCGGCCCAACAAGTCCACACCGACCCGCCGAAGCGCAACCCACCCATACCCCTACATTTACCCCTTACCTAACACTAAATGTTTGAGTGAGGTGAATTATTTGGTAAGGACTCCAGATAGAAAGAAATCCCACAGAGTGTGTCATGTGAATACACTCAAAAGATATTTTGACACAGAAGGAAAGCAAGAGGAAATGTGTTATTGGTTACAACACAGAGTGAAGAACCAAGTTCAGAGGATTCTGAATTGGACATTCCTCAAATTGAACTGAACAGTGAGGAAGTGGTCAAAAATTGGGATAAATGATTGAATTACCTTCCACAAGAAAATCGAAATGATCTGAAAGAGTTATCACTATCACACGGAGAGATATGCGGAAATAAACTGGGAAGTACTAACCTAATTGTACATTATAGGCGATGCAGTTCCAATTAAGCAACATCTTTATAGGCACCACCCTCTAAACCTGGCAGAGGTTCAGAAGGAGATAGAGCGCATGCTCCATGATGGCATAATCGAAGTGAGGTACAGAGACTGGAGCTCACCCATAGTCATGGTGCCAAAACCAGATGGTACCCAACGGTTATGTGTGTACTATTGCAAAGTCAATGCAGTTAGAAAGATTAATGCATATCTGATTCTGCGTTTGGAAGACTGTGTTGAAAAGGTGGGACAAGCAACTTTCATTTCTGAGTTGGACTTGCTCAGAGGATACTGGCAGGTACCTTTGTCTGAAAGAGCAAAGGCAATTTCAGCTTTCATAATGCCGAATGGACTGTATCGGTTTAAAATCATGTCAGTTGGTATGAAAAATGAGCTAGCCACATTTCAGAGTCTGACCAAAAAGGTCATTTCAGGATTACCCAATTGTGTAATTGATGACCTGGTGATTTCAGTTACACATGGAAGGAACATTTGCAACATTTATCAGACTTGCTCAATCGACTTCGGGAGATGATAAACCTGGCTAAAAGTGAATTTGCCAAATCCCAAGACCATCCTGGGTCATGTTATTGGATACAGACAAATGGCCCCATGGGATGCAAAAGCAAAGGTAACTGGGGGAGTTTCCCACACCATCGACCAAAAGAGCAGTATTATGGTCCCTGGGATTGAGTGGATTTTATCGAAATCCACTCAATGTTTAGCAGTGTGACTGCTCTACTCACTGAATTGCTAAAGAAAGGAAAGAGGTTTCATTGGACTGCGAACTTTCAGAAGCATTTGACCGCTAGAAAGCTGTGTTAACCACTGCCCCAGTATTAGCCACACCTAATTACGCAAAGCCATTGAAGGTGGCTATCGATGCGTGTGGTATGGGTGTCAGTGCTGTACTCTTATAAGAGGATGATAAGAAAATAGAAAGGCTTATTGAGTATTTCTCCAGGAAGTTGAACATTCATCAGCAGAAATACTTGACAGTTAAGAAGAAGATTTTGAGCTTAGTGTTGCCGTTACAACATTTAATGTTTATGTTACCAGTAACTTATCTGAGACAATCATATACACTGCCTATAACTCATTGAAGTTTGTGGAGAAATTTAAGGACAAAAATTCTAGACTGTTCAGATGGAGTTTGTTGATACAGCCATTCAATTTGAAAATTGTGCATGGGGCAGGACGAGAAAACATGATTGCTGACGCATTGTCGAAACTTGAATGAGAAACCGAGGCGTTCGGTGGCAGCAGTGCAACAGGCTGAAACAGAATGTACTCAAGATTAGAGTGGTGCTGGAAAAGCACAGCAGGTCAGGCAGCATCTGAGGAGCAGGAAAAATCAACATTTCGGGCAAACGCCCTTCATCAAGAATGAAACAGAATGTAGGAGTGCATGTTTGCACATTTATTGTCAATGTAATGCATATATGTGTAGCAGTGTACTAACAATTTAAGGTTAAAGGGTTTTAAAATGAAGCCATCTTTGGATATTGTCAGTTCTTCTTTTTAAGGGGGAGCGTGTGACGATGCTGCTCTGAAAACAGGATTATGTTGTTCATGGCTTTTTTTTTGCAGAGAGGTTGTAAAAGCAGCGATTCTAAAAAGTCTGCGTTGAACCACTTGAGAACGCTTTCAAATTAAACAAACTGCTTGTACAATGGAACAGGAGTGGCCAAATCTCCCAGCTCAGCTTTTCTCTGGTTTGGTTTTGGTTTGGTTTTCACAGTCTGGATGTTCAGTCAGCTGTGAGGCTGCTACCCCAAGAAACAGCTCTTTGGAAGAAGGTGTTCCACACTGAATCTCTCTGCCATCTCTCTCTCTCCTGTAAGACCCTGTATTTGATTTGATCTTTTTTTGCCAAGGGGGTGTTTATGGGGATTGTTGCAAGAATTTGGAACAGTATCATTAAAGTTGGGATAATCTGTAGGGTTTTCAAATAGATTAAGTTATTCTGTATTCTGTTCTCTTTTGTTTGTGTTTGATCCAATAATCTTGCAAATAAATTCTGTTTTGTTTAAAACTAGGTGGTTGGGCAGCTGTATCGCTCCTGAAATATCCACTCTCCACCTGCTTAAAACCACCAAAGTTAGGGTCCGGGCCACTTTCCTGAAATGTTTTGAGTGGATCTGAACGGGTCCATAACACAATGAGGAACACAGATTTGATAAGCAATTTCCTCCACCCCCTACACCCAGATCCCTCCCAACAACTCCCCCCCCCCCCACGACAAGTTACTTACCAAAGAAACAATAAATAATCCCAAAGAGGCAGCACATAGCACAGACAACAGAGGGTACGACATCATACTTCCTCAGGATCTCCTGATCACAGCTGTGGGGGGCACCCTGACCTGTGCCATGAGTCAGGAGTTTAAAGTGCAAAGTTCGAAGTGTCGAGGTCATGGCTTTTTGTGGGTCAGTAGGCAGGGCAAAGGTCAAAAGACGTCTTCCATTCAAAGTTAGAGATGCTGCAAAGAACAAACACAACATTTCACACAAGGGAATCACACACATGAGATCTAGGAGCAGGAGGAGACCATCCAGCCCCGCAAGCCTGCACCGCCATTTATAGGATCATAGAATCCTGACAGTGTGGAAACAGGCCATTTGGCTCAACCAGTCCACACCGACCCTCTGAACTATATCAGACCCAGACCCATTTCCCCTATATTGCCCCTAAACAATGCACCTACCCTACACATCTCTGAACACTATGGGCAATTTCCCATGGCCAATTCACCTAACATACACATCTTTGGACTGTGGGAGGAAACCCACGCAGACGCAGGGAGAATGTGCGAACTCCACACAGATAGTTGCCCAAGGCTGGAATTGAACCTGGGTCCCTGGCGCTGTGAGGCAGCAGTGCTAACCACTGAGCCACTGTGCTGCCCTCTCTTCAACCTGTTACTAATTTAAAGTCTGTCTATCTCCTTCTTAAAGTTATTCAGTGTCCCAGCATCTACGGCACTCTGGGGTAGCAAGTTCCTCAGAGTGCGGTGACCCTCTGAGAGAAGGATTGAGGGTCAGCAGGGGATGGGTAGAGGATACCCCCTGACCGACAGACAGACGGAACTTCTTCGAACCCTTCAGCATCTCGTCACTCCTCCCATTCTGGCCTCTTCAGCACCTACCGCCCCATCGACTGAAGGCCATAGCTACAGCTGCCTTGGACACTTGTTAAACCTCCCCTATCAACCTCCTTCCTCAAAATCCCTCTCCTTGACCAAGCCTTTGGTCACCTGTCCCAGTATCTCCTCATGTGCCTTGATGTCAAATTTCATTTGGCTGCCGTGAGGCATTTTGGGGTGGTTTAGCACAGTAGTGGTGCTACTTCAGTTCAGGTTGTTGTTGTTGGATCTCACCAGTGGATGATGTGCCATTGGGAATCAATACTGAATCCAGTCTTTGGGGATCTCCTGATTTTCTTCCCTCCCCCATGAGGGCCAGAGCCCCAGACCCTGGCATAACCTCCCAAAACCACTCCACCCCTAAACCTTGCTACCTCACTACCCGCCTTTGCACCTCCCATGCTTTCTCACTTCCCATAATATGTCATTGGGTCTGATTAATAAAGGCGCTAACAAAATGCACGCACAAAACAAAGGTGTTTTACTGGAGTGGGCAACTGGTTTCAGTGGATAGCTTGAGGAAGTGGCAGGATCAGAGGAAAACATGGAGACGAGACAGGCGCAACATGAAGGAACATTGTTTTTACACCTCGAGCTGATCTGTTCTGGAAGGTTCTGCCGACATTATGGGCATTTGGAGCAAGTTCATTGCAGTCACTCTGGAAAGGGAGGTGGATAAATTCTTGAAAAGGAAAAGAAAATTAACCTGCAGGGGTGATGGCGATCGGGATAGTTCTTTGAAAGAGCCAGCATTGTTCTGATGGGCTGAGCAGTCTCCCTCTGTGCTGTATAATTCAATCACAGAGCTCCCTCAATGGGTTTCGCTTGAGGTGAGGACTTTGTAGTAATGATAATGGGGTCAGCGAGGTGGACCTCATAGACTAGGAGTTCCCAGATTGGGGCTGTTAACCTGGCCCAATCAGGGAGCCCTGGCTGACAGATATAAACAGGAGGGTCAGAAGTTCTGTTCCCTCTGAGAGCCGGCTCTGATCTGGCAGGGTCACAGTCCATGTACAGTACACGTGTAAATAAAGGGGGACTTGGTGATGGGATACTGGCCTCTGCACAAATATTTCACACTCTCCTCAAAACAAGAGGGCGTAGGTTTAGGGTGAGAGGGGAAGGATTTAAAAAGGGACAAGGGGCAACTTTTTCATGCAGAGAGTGGTGCATGTATGGAATGAGCTGCCAGAGGAAGTGGTGGAGGCTGGTACAATTACAGCATTTATATGAATAGGAAAGGGTTTAGAGGGGCATGGACCAAATACTGGCAAATGGGATTAGATTAATTTCAGATATCTGGTCGGCATGGAAACATTGGGTCAAAGAGTCTATTTCCGTGCTGTATGACTCTATGCCTGAGGAGAGTACACTTACCTGCTCAGTGTTGGAGCTAACTGACACTCTTCCCCCCCTTTATGGGGCAGACAATGCCCACTGGTGGGGTCAGCACTGAGGTGTTACCAGGAGATGACCCCAATCTCCACTCCCCCAAGCGTCTCATTGGAGAGTCAGAGGATCACACAATACAAGGTCCCGGCTGTTGACTTGCTGGAATGAAGCTTAAATCTCGTTGGTCTCTTCAAGACGGTTCTAGAACAACGTCCCCTAGAAAACAAAATTTTTTAGAAATTAGATTTCAGGGGCCTGCAGACTTTATTTCCTCACGGTTCTCCCACCAACGTTTTCATTATAGCACACGGGGACTTGACGGTCATGCTACACGATTCACAAAAAAACTAACATCGAGTTCAGCAGCCCACTTTTTTTATTCATTAATGGGATATGGGCATCACTGTTTGACCAGCATTTATTACCCGCCCCTAGTTGCCCCTTGAGAAGGTGATTGAGAGGAAGTGAGGACTGGGGTTGCTGGAGTCAAAAGGTGTGGCACTGGAAAAGCATCTGAGAAACAGGAGACTCGACATTTCAGGCAAAAATCCTTCATCAGGAATGTGGAGGGGGGGAAGGGGGCTGAGAGATAAATAGGAGAGTGGGGGGGTGGGGCTGACGGGAACATAGCTGGGAAGGTGATAGGTAAATGCAGATACGGGGGGGGCGGTGATAGTCATAGGTTGGAGGGCAGGATGGCTGGGGTAAGTAGGAAGGAAGATGGACAGGTAGGTGAGGTTGAACAACTGTCGTCCATGTGCTGTAGGCGATAATGCCATTAAGGAAGGAACTCCAGGATTTTGAGCCAGTGACACTGAAGAAACGGTGATGTATTTCCAAGTCAGGATGGTAAGGGACTCGGAGGAGAACTTGCAGGGGGTGGTATTCCCATGTATCTGCTGCCCTAGGTTGAAATGGTCGCGGGTTTGGAAGATGCTGTCTGAGGATCTTTGGTGAATCTCTGCAGAGCATCTTGTTGGTACAAAAACAGAAATTGCAGGAAAAGCTCAGCAGGTCTAGCAGCATCTGTGGAGAGAAATCAGAGTTAATGTTTTGGATCCAGTTACCCATCCTCAGAACTGTCATTTCTCTCTGATTTCTCTCCACAGATGCTGCCAGACCTGCTGAGCTTTTCCTGCAATTTTTCTCTTTGTTTCTGATTTACAGCATTTGCAGTTCTTTCAGTTTTTATTGTAGATGGTACACACTGCTGCCACTGAGTGTTGGTGGTGGAGGGAGTGGATGTTTGTGGATGTGGTGCCAATCAAGTGGCTGCTTTGTCCTGGATGGTGTTGAGCTTCTTGAGTGTTGTTGGAGCTGCCCCCATCCAGGCAGGTGGGGAGTATTCCATCACACTCCTGACTTGTACCTTGGTGGACGGGTTTTGGGGAGTCAGGAGGTGAGTTACTCGCTGAAGGATTCCCAGCCTATGACCTGCTCTCGTAGCCACGGTGTTTATGTGGCTCGTCCAGTTGAGTTTCTGATCAATGGTAATCCCCAGGATGTTGGAAGCGGGGGATTCAGTGATGGTAACACTGTTGGCGGTTGGCGGTTAGATTGTCTCTTATTGGTGAACGTCATTTCTTGGCATTGGTCTGGTGTGAATGTTGCTTGCCACTTGTCGGCCCAAGCCTGGATATTGTCCAGACCACGTTGCACTTGAATATGGACTGCTTCAGTATCTGAGGAGTCATGAATGGTGCTGAACATTGTGAGAACATCCCCACTTCTGACCTTATGATGAAGGGAAAGTCATTGATGAAGTAGCTGAACATGGTTGGGCCTGGGACACTATCCCGAGATGTCCTGGAGCTGAGCTAACTGACCTCCAATGACCATCACCATCTTCCTATGTGCTCAGTGCAGAGATTGCTCACTGATTCCCAATAATTCCAGTTTTGCCCGGGCTCCTTGATGCCACACTCGGTTGAATGCGGCCTTGATGTCATTAGGGAAGAAGGAAGGCAAATGGAATTATTTCAAAGGGAATGGGATATCAATGTCAGGAGGTTTTGCTGAAAGATTACAAAACACTAGTCAGAACACAACTGGAATACTGTGAACAGTTTTATTGGGAAAAGGCAGGAAAGTGGAGTTGAGGAGGATCAGATCACTCATGAGCTCCTTGAATATTAGAGCTGACTCGATGGGCTGAATGGCCTACTTCTGCTCCTACACCTTCTAGTCTGTACAATGCCCACCGATGTCACTTTAAAAGTGTACCTCGTCCCATGTTGTTCCTGTCCTAGGAGTGTTTGATGGGGACAGTGTAGAGGAAGCTTTACTCTGTAGCCAACCCCGTGCTGTCCCTGTCCTGGGAGTGTTTGATGGGGGGACAGTATAGAGGGAGCTTTATCCTGTGCAATGCACTTTACCCAACACACTTCCTCAATATTTAAACTTGATGTTATGAAATGTATTCCCTATTTTCACCATCAGATGGGCCCCTTGCATCTCAGAGAGGCACTTACTGATCCTGTGAAGTTTGGAAAACACAGCAGGAATCTTTTCCTGTTAAAACCTCCACTCTCAAAAACAGCCATTTCGAATTCTCACAATCTTTAAATAGCTAACATTGACTCTCCCTCCTGGTAAACCATGTGAGAGAGCAGGTTTCACTGATCAGAGCTGTTCTTACTCCGTAATTAATTCATTCGCCAAAGTGTATGCATCTAACACTTGGGAAATCTTTAATTTGTAGACATTTGTGTATATTTGCACAGGTTAATCAAATACAATATTTATCAAATGAGGCTATTTTCATGAAATGAGACAGGAGAGTTGCTCCTTTCCAATGGGAGACATCTAGCATCCAGTTGGGAAAACCTTCCAGAATTTTTTCAGAATAACAAAACCCCTATCTTTATGGGGAAATAAACTTTTAGTTCCATTGTATGGCCTTTGTACAAATCATTACGTTGAACAGTTCAAAGTGGTAGCCATTTTGCATACATCATGTGGAAGAATTAGGAGGCTAATTGGCTTTTCCTAATGGATTCCCAATGTATTCCCCTGGTATGGTAGCAGGCCACTGAGTCCACACTGGTCCTGCAAAGAGCATCCTGTCCCCTACCCTCTCCCTGTAGCCCTGCATTTCCCATGGCTGACCCAATCTAGTCTGCACATCCCTGGACACTATGGGGCAATTTTTGGACACTATGGGGCAATTTCCCTTGGCCAATCCCCCTAATCTGCACATCTTTGGACTGTGGGAAGAAACCCACACAGGCACGAATGTGCAAACTTCACACAGACAGTCGTCTGTGGTGGGAATCGAACCTGGGTCCCTGGCACTGTGAGGCAGCAGTGCTAACCACTGAGCCCCCGGGCTGACAGATGCGAATATTGCTGATTAGGGCAGCGTGTATTGCCCATCCCTCAGAATAAGCCACATTGCTGCGGGTGTAGACAAGGTAAGGCCTGGTCTTGGATCTCTTCCCTCAAGGAGGGAATCAAATTAGCTCTTCCTCCAAACAATCAGCAATGACTTGATGCTCATCAGAATTTTACTGAGCTCAAATTCCATCATCTGCTTGTGGTAGGAGTTGAACCTCAGGTTGACTCTGAGCTGGGTATCTGATTAAAGGTCTAGTGATAATACCACTCAGCCATCGTTACTAACCTGATGGTAGGAGATGTCCTGCCTTTCTCTGAATGTTCTTTATTGCCTTTACTGATAACTGTTATTCCCTTTGAGGCCGTGGGTCAGAACGTGATTGGCCAGGCTGGTTCCCAACCTTCTGATTTATCGGCACATGAGGCTGGAAGTCCCACAATGCAGTGGGACCGGAGGCAGGATTTGCTTCCTTGGTCTTCCTTCTCTGCCAACATGCTGCCTCATCACCAAGGTGATGGCACATTCACAGCACAACAGACATGTCATCATCACTTTGAATGACAGGTAGTGAGCTCCTCCCACTCAATACTTTCCAATACTGCTGTGCTTCAAAGAGTGACTCAAAATGCCTTTGTGGCCTTTTTGTTGGTGTCTCTTGGAACACTGGGAGTTGAGGAAGGAGACCACAGGAGCAGAAGTAGGCCATTCTGACCATCGGGTGTGTTCCACCATTCAATGATCATGGCTGATCTGATCATCCTCAACTCCACTTTCCTGCCTTTTCCTCCATAAGCATCGATTCCCTTCCTGATTAAAAACCTGTCCATCTTAGCCCTGAATATACTGAGTGACCCAGCCTTAACAGCCCTATGTGGGAAAGAATTCCACAGATTCCCTTCCCTCTGAGACAAGAAATTCCTCCCCATCTCTGTCTTAAAGGGGTGACCCTTTATGCTGAGACAATACCCTCTGGTCCTAGATTCTCTCTCTTCCTGCATCTACACTGGCAACTCCCCAAAGCATCTTGTATGGACCGGATCTGGTGGGTGGGAGGGCTGGTGACCATCCAATGAATTTGCATTTGCAGGAGTTTTGCCTGAATGCTGGTAGGAGCAGACTTCAAGAAGATGATTGGCATTTGGTTAACTCCTAAAGAACAGGCAGCTTGGTGGGGGACTCTACTTTTACTGTGAATTTGACAGCACCTCACTTATGGAATACCAACTCTGGTTGAAGACGTTCCAGGTGGTTTTGTCACATGATACTCCCCCACCATCCCCTCACCATTCCCCATTCATATTCCCATTGGTCCCATCCTCCTCCTGCCAATTAGACACTGGGAAAGACTACTTCCTGATTGGTCGAGTCAATCCAACAGTCTTTTCTCTTCCATTTCCAACTCCATTTTTTTAAAATCACTTAGCAGCGGAAGTGTTATAAGAAGGTGGTTCACCTTTTTTTAAAATTCCCTGTCCTCGGTTGTCTGGAAGATTAATCTTTGATTCTTGGAGACAGTCGGACAGAGCTGGAGTGTTTGGGAATGTTATTCTCAAATCTAGAATGCCTGCCTGGTCCTTGGATGGTTTAAGACCAGAGTCTACAGGCCCTCAAGCAAGTATGAAGGTGCACCCTGATACTCTCAGTTAAGGTGAGAGTATGTTTGTGTGTGTGTGTGTGTAAGAGAATGTGTGTGAGCGTGACAGAGAGAGTCTGTGTGTGTATGTGAGAGAGAGAGTCTCTGTGAAAGAACCTATCTGTGTGTGTGAGACAGTCTGTGTGCGTGTGTGTGTGCGCGCGCGTATGTGTGCATGCGTGTGTGTGTGTACGTGTGTGCCTGTATACGTGTGTGTGTATATGTGTGTGCGTACGTGTGTGTATATTTGTGTGTGTGTATATATTTGTGTGTGTGTGTATACGTGTTTGTATGCGTGTGTATATTTGTGTGTGTATATTTGTGTGTGAGTGTGTGCGCGTATTTGTGTGTGTGTGCATGTATGTGTATATTTGTGTGTGTATGCGTGCGTGTGTATGTGTGTGTGCATATTTGTGTGCGTGTGTATATTTGTGTGTGTGTACGTGTGTGTGAGTGTGTGTAGTTGTGTGTGTATAATTGTGTGTGCGTGTATATTTGTGGGTCTGCGTATATATTTGTGTGTGTGTGCGTGTGTGTGTATATTTGTGTGTGCGTGTGTGTGTATATTTATGTGAGTGTGTGCGTGTGCATGTGTGTGTGCGTATGTGTGTGTGTGTACGTGTGCGTGCATATGTGTGTGTGCGTGTGTACGTGTGCATGTGTATTTGTGTGTGCGTGTACGTGTGTGCGTGTGTGTATATATTTGTGTGTGTGTATGTACGTGTGTGTGTGCGTGTGTATGTGCGTGTGTATTTGTGTGCACGTGCATGTGCGTGTGCATGTGTGTGTGTGAGTGTGTTTGTGAGTGTGTGTGTGAGGGTGCATGTGTGTGTGTATATTTATGTGGTGTGTACGTGTGCATGCATGTGTTAGTGTGTGAGTGTGAGTGAGTGTGTGTGAGCGTGTGTACGTGTGTGTGTACGTGTTCGCATGTGTGCCCGTGTGTGTGTGTGTGTTCGTGTGTGTGTGTGTGCGCCCGTGTGTGTATGTGTGTGTGTTCAGTTGCTGACACATTTGTGTCTGAGTCACTCCCCACCTCTTCCCCTGGTACATCGATGACTGTATCGGCGCCACCTCATGCTCCCGTGAGGAGGTTGAGCAATCCATCAACTTCACCAACACATTCCACCCCAACCTTAAATTCACCTGGACCATGTCTGACACCTCTCTCTCCTTCCTGGACCTCTCCATCTCCATCAACGGTGACCGACTCAACACACTGACATCTTCTACAAACCCACCAACTCCCACAGCTACCTGGACTACACCTCCTCCCACCCTATCTCCTGCAAAAATGCCATCCCGTATTCCCAATTCCTCCGCCGTATCTGCTTCCAGGAGGACCAGTTCCACCACAGAACACACCAGATGGCCTCCTTCTTTAAAGACCGCAATTTCCCTTCCCACAATGATGCCCTCCAGCGCATCTCATCCACTTCCTACACCTCTGCCTTCAAACCCCACACTTCCAACCGCAACAAGGACAAAACCCCCCTGGTGCTCACCTTGCACCCCAACAACCTCTGCATACACCAAATCCTCCTCCGCCAATTCCACCGCCTACAAACGGACCCCATCACCAGGGAAATATTTCCCTCCCCACCCCTTTCTGCCTTCCGCAAAGACTGTTCCCTCCGTGACTACCTGGTCAGGTCCACACCCCCAACAACCCACACTCCCACCTTCCCTGGCACCTTCCCCTGCCACTGCAGGAATTGCAAAACCAGCGCCCACACCTCCTCTCTCACCTCCATCCAAGGCCCCAAAGGAGCCTTCCACATCCATCAAAGTTTTACCTGCACATCCACTAATATCATTTATTGTATCCGTTGCTCCCGTTGCGTTCTCCTCTACATTGGGGAGACTGGACGCCTCCTAGCACAGCACTTCAGGGAACATCTCCAGGATGTTCGGTCCCGTGGCCAAACACTTCAACTCCCCCTCCCACTCTGCCGAGGACATACAAGTCCTGGGCCTCCTCCACTGCCACTCACCCATCACCAGACGCCTGGAGGAAGAACGCCTCATCTTCCACTTCGGGACCCTCTAAGCTCAGGGCATCAATGTGGACTTCACCAACCTCCTCATTTCCCCTCCCCCCACTTTACCCCAGTTCCAACCTTCCAGCTCAGCACTGTCCCCATGACCTGTCCCACCTGCCAATCTCCCTTTCCACCTATCCACTCCACCCTCCTCTCTGACCTATCACATTTACCCTCCATCCACCTATTGCACTCTCAGCTATCTAACCTCCAGCCCCACCCCCGTACCATTTATCTCTCCACCCCCAAGGCTCCCAGCCTCATTCCTGATGAAGGACTTTTGCCCGAAATGTTGATTTTCCTGCTGTTAAGATGCAGCCTGGCCTGCTGTGCTTTTCAAGCAACACACTCTCGACTCATGAGATCATGAGTTCAAGTCCCAGTTGAGGTGACACGCCCAGTGCAGTACTGTGGGAATGCTGCTCTGTCTTCCTGATTAAATGTGAAACCAAGCTTGCTGTCAGCTGTGGGTAAAGAAGGTCCCATTGCTCTTATTTTTGAAGAGAAACTGATGAGGTGATCTCCCCTCTGTCCTTCACCAACACTTATCCCTCAACTAACATCGTGAAAACCCTCATCTCACAAAGCAATTCTCCATCTTGACTTTCAAATGTTCACAGAATCCCCACTGCGTGGAAAGAGGCCATTCAGCCCATTGAATCTGTGCTGTCCCTCTGAGGAGCATCCCAAGTTCCAGTGCCTCACCCTATCCCCACATTTCCCATAGCTAACCCACCTAGCCTACACATCCCCGATCACTAATGGGCAATTTCCCATGGCCAATCCACCCTAACCTGCACATCTTTGGGTTTTGGGAGGAAACCCACGCAGACACGGGGAGAACGTGCAAACTCCACACAGACAGTTGCCCGAGGCTGGAATTGAACCCGGGTCCCTAGTGCTGTGAGGCAGCAGTGCTAACCACTAAGCCACCGTGCTGCTCCCCATCTCTGTCCTCAACAATATTTTTCTCAACTCATTCATGGGATGTGGACATTGCTGGCTGGCCCAGCATTTATTGCCTGTCCCTAGTTGCCCTTTAAGAAGGTAGTAATGAGCTGCTTTCTTGAACTGCTGCAGCCCACAATGCCTTGACGGAGGGAATTCTGGGATTTTGACCCAACGACTGTGAAGGAACATAGTCAGGGTGGTGAATGGCTTGGAGGGGAACTTGCAGGGGGTGGTGTTCCCATGTATCTGCTGTCATTCTAGATGGAAGTGGGTTTGGAAGGTGCTGTCATTGGAGACTTGGCAAGACGGTATGGTGCACGTTTTGGGGCAGAAAGTTCCAGATTCCATTCCCCCTTTTTGTGAGGAAGTGGTTCCTGAATGGCCTGCCTGGAATGTTAATGATCTGGCCCTAGTTCCAGACTCCCCCTACCAGATCGTCTACTGATCAATGGGTCTGGATAGGATGCTGTTTGGAAGGTTGGTGTAGACTCAATGGGCTGAATGGCCTGCCTCCACGTTGTAGGGATTCTATGATTCTAAACCTGTTGGAATACACGGTCAGCCAATGCAGGACTATTGTGGCACTGTGATAGTGTCCCTACCTGAGAGTGAGAAGGCATGAGTTCAAATCCCACCTGCTCCAGCTGTGTGTTAAACCTCCCTGAAGATGCTGATTAGGAAAGTAGCGCTGAGCCTTGTGCATGGGACCTTTCCTCAGCTTCAAGTGAGTGCCTGCATTCCACCTCCACACTCTCGCACACAAGGGGTTAAAGTCTGGATCACTGTCAAACCCAGCTGCAGCTAACCCATTGGAAATGATTGTGAAATGTAAGGCAGCAGTGCACTGCTTTCATTTACTGGCACTTCACTGTAACAGGAGCGATCCCAGGGGAGCCCTCCGTTATTACATTGCCATAGCAACAGCAAATGGTTGAAGGTTCTTTTGAAATAACCAGTCCAATATCCAGCAGCTTGAACCAGGTGCTCTGTGGAGAGAGCTGTGTTGCAGAGAAACCTCTCTGATCCTGCAGTCTCTGAAACAGAGTGACCCCATTGGAGGGTTCTCCCCTGGGTTTTCAGGAATGCCCCCAAAATTCTGCTGCCCTTGTCCTAATTTGTATCCGATCACACTCTCCGCTTGCCCTGGGCACACCGATCCATTCCCGTTTCCTTGTCCAAAATACCTTGATATTAAAATTCTCACCGCTGTTTACAAAGCCCACAATGGCCCTGTCTATCTCTGTATCCCTGGGCCCAATCGACACATCGTGTCTGTGTCGACTCTCTGAGCATTTTAACTCAGTGCTAATCTCTTGCCTTTATCTCCCTCATCATGCAATTTGCTTGTATTAACATGTGCAGGAGGGTGAGCTGTGAGGGAGAGTGTAGAGATACTTCAGTGTGATTTGGACACGTTCAAGTGATGAGTAAATGCACAGCACACTTGGTATGATGTGGATGAGTGGGAGGCCATCCACCTCCTGAATGAGAAACAGGAAGGCGATAGATTAGGAAATAGGAAATGTATCTAGACTTGGGTATCTTTGTAAGTCACGGAGTCATACAGAACAGAAACAGTCCCTTCGGTCCACCCAGTCCATGCTGACCATGTTCCCAAACAAACTAGTCCCAACTCCCTGCTCCTGGCCCATATCCCTCCAAACCTTCCCTATTCATGAACTTATCCAAATGTTTTTAAATGTTGTAACTGTACCCACAGCCACCACTTCCTCTGGCAGCTCCTTTCACACACGAACCACTCTCTTTGTAAAAAAAGTTGTCCCTTAGGTCATTTTCAAATCTTTCTCCTCTCACCCGAACAAAATGCCCCCAGTTTTGAAATCCCCCACCCTACGGAAAAGACACCTGCCATTCACCTTATCGCAGCCCCTCAAGATTTTATGAACCTCCATTATGTCACTCCTCAGCCTCCTGCTCTACAGTGATAAAAGTCCCAGCCTCTCCTTATAACTCAAATCCTCCATTACTGGCAACATTCTGGTAAATCTCTTCTGAACTCTCTCCGGTGTAATAATATCCTTCTTATAACAGGCTGACCAGAACTGCACACAGTACTCTGTAAGAGGCCTCACCAACGTCCTGCACAACCTCAACATGACTTCCTAACTCCTGTATTCAAAGGGCTGAGAAATGAAGGCAACTGTACCAAAGATGCTGAAGTAAGTATTTCCTTTTACCAAGTGCTTTGAAGCTAGACAGCAACACATCCACCTAAAACAGATTTCTATCTTTCGCCGTTAGTTGGTCAGTTTTGACAATCACTGAGGAACAGGAAGAAAAAATTCAACAGATGACATTAGATACATGTAGAACGATAAAGGAAAATGGAGGCCATTTGGCCCATGGCTCCTGTGCTTACTCTCGCCTAGTGTGATCCAATGTAGGCCACTGACTTACCCTTTCCCACATTTCCACATATATCTATCCTGTAAATACTCAATCCACTTTTGAAGTTACTGCTGAATCTCAAACCCAGGAATTACATTCTGGAATACCACAAATTCGCTGCATGAATTGTTTCTTGATGTTGCTCACACAAAAGAAAAGCACTGCAGGTTTGATTAGATTAGTTCATTATGGATGTGAACCTTATTTGGCATTTGATGCCTGTCCCTCATCCCCCTGGTACTCCACATGTTGTTGGGACACTTCAGAGGGCAGTTAAGAGTCATTGACATTCCTGTGGGTCTGGGGTCATATGTCGGCCAGACCAGGTAAGGATGGCACATTTCCTTCAATGAACAGCATTAATGAACCAGATTGTTTTTTACAACAATCTCACGAACAAAAAAAACAAAAGTGGGCCACTCAGCCCTTCGAGCCTGCTCCCCCATTCAATAAGATCGTGGCTGATCTGATTTTGACCTCAACTCCACAGTCCTGCGCATCTCCGATAATCTTCCATCCTCTTGGTCATCAAAAGTCTACCCACTTCTGTCTTCAAAAACGTTTAAAGATTCTGCATCCACTGCCTTTTGAGGACAGGAATTCCAAAGACTCACAACCCTCTGAGAGAGAGAAGTGTTTCCTCATCTCCAGTATGTTTGAAATATAGAATCCATACGGTGATATGGAAGGAGATCATCAGCTCATTGAGGCGAAAGTGGGTGCTGCAGATTCTTTAGAGTGGTGCTGGAAAAGCACAGCAGGTCAGGCAGCATCCGAGGAGCAGGAAAATCAATGTTTCGGGCAGGAGCCCTTCATCAGGAATAAGGCTGGGAGCCTTGATGGTGGAGAGATAAATGGGAGGGGGGAGGGGGGGTGGGGCTGAGGAGAAGGCAGCTGAGAGTGCAATCATCTCATTGAGTCTGCACTACACTGACCCCTCCAAACAGCATCCCACTCCATCTCTACATTCCCCATGGCTAACCCATACATCTTTGGACCGTAGGAAGAAACCCACACAGACACAGGGAGAACATGCAAACTCCACATCGACAGTCTCCCGAGGCTGGAATCAAACCTGGGTCCCTGGTGTTGTGAGGTAGTAGTGCTAACCGTTGTCCCACCCCACTACAGCATCTGGTTCTAGATTTTCCCACAAGAGAAAGCCTCCTTTCTACATCCATCTGGCCAAGTCCCCTCAAGATCTTATCTGTTTCAATTAAGTCACCACTGACTCTTGCAAACTCCAGGGGATACAGACCCAGCGTTTGCTCATGACGCAGTCCACTCATTCCAGGGATTAGTCTAGTAGACCTTCTCTGAACTGCTCCCAAGATGTTAACATCCTTCTGTCAGTACACTGATCAGTCCGGTACACAATCAGCAGTTCATGGTCACTATGCTTGAGGCCACCTGGCTCCTGGCCCTGTGACAGTACCACTCTGTCAACATCACCCCTGGCTAAAGTAAATCTGAAACCAAAACAGAATTTGCAGGGAATGCTGTGTGTCCAACACATTCAGTGTGGAGAGATCAGCGGTTAGTATTTCTGTTTGTATAAAAAAAAGTAGAGTCATACAGCACAGAAACAGACCCCTCCTTCGGTCCAACCAGTCCTTGCCGACCATAATCCCAAACTGAACCAGCTCCACCTGCCTGCTCCTGGTCCATATCCCTCCAAATGTTTCTTATTCATGAACTTCCCAACATGTCTTTTAAATGTTGTAACTGAACCCACGTTCACCACTCCTTCAAGAGGTTCACTCCACATGCAGATCGTACAATGTGTTCCAGTTCTGATAGTCATTGACTTGAAATGTTAACTGTTCCCCTCTCCTCAGATGTTGCCAAGATTTGCTGGGTTTCTGCAGCACTCTGTTTTGATTCACAATCTCACCTCTGGTCAAGGTTCTGATAAGCTTCATTCTGTGTCACCCCTTGGTTACAGACTTCCTGTCCGCTGGTAACAATTTCTGCTTATTCACCTGAATCAAAGTCTCTCCTGGTTTTGAATGATCCTATTAAATCGCTCCTTAATCTTAGAAAAAGATAGAATCATAGAGATCTAAAGCACAGGAAAAGGCCCTATGGCCCATCAAATCTGTGCTAGTCAAAAACAACCACCTAAGAGTTTTAATCCCATTTTCCAGCACATGGACTATAGCCTTCTATACCTTGTACACACCTAAATCTTTCATCAACGTGCTGAGGGTTTCTGCCTGTCCCACCCTTACAGACAGTCAGTTCCAGATCCCCACCACCCTCTAAGTGAAAAAATGTTTCCTCACATCTCCTCAAAACCTCCTGCCCTTTACATTAACTCAGTGCCCCCTGATTATTGATCCCCCTACCAAGGGGAAAGATTTCTTCCTCTCTCTGCCCACCATACTTTTATCCATCTCAATCATGTCCCCACGCAGTCTCCTCTGCTCCGAGGAAAACAAACCCAGTCTGTCCAATAATCATCCCTATGCCCTCGTGAATGCAGAATTAGCTGCCACTGGTTACTTGCAGTCTGTCTCTCTAGTGTCTGTCCACCATCTATAAGACACAAGTCAGGAGTGTGATGGAATTCTCCCCACTTGCCCTGGATGAGGGCAGCTCCAACAACACTCAAGAAGCTCGACACCATCCAGGACAAAGCAGCCGCTTGATTGGCACCACATCCACAAACATCTACTCCCTCCACCACCAACACTCAGTAGCAGCAGTGTGTACTATCTACAAGATGCCCTGCAGAAACTCACCAAAGATCCTCAGACAGCACCTTCCAAACCCACAATGTCCACCAGCTACAGGGAGAGGTGTATGGCAGAACCATGTGTTGCAGGTTTCCTTCCAAGCCTCACTCCAGCCTCACTCAGAAGTGTATCGCTGTTCCTTTTGTGTGGCTGGGTCAAACTCCTGCAGCTCCCCAAGCCGAGATTGCTGTGGTTCAAGAAGGCAGCTCACCACCAACTTCTCAAGGGCAATTAGAGCCGCAATGTAACTCATACACACCCTGTACTAATTACAGGAGCATCAATGTAGAAAGACATCATTTAGTCTCAACATTCCATCTCGGTTCTGGGAAAGCCTTTTAAATCCAAACTGCGTGATTCCTTTGTTCGTTCCTTCCATTGCTTGATTAATTATTATTTTAGATATCTGTGACCTTTCCTTCCATTTACAGGACCCCGACCACTATGTCCTGGGCAATTAGGAACGAGCAACAAGTTCTGGTCCAGCCAGCTATGCCCACGTCCAATATTAGACAATAGACAATAGGTGCAGGAGTAGACCATTCAGCCCGTCGAGCCAACACCACCATTCATTATGATCATGGCTAAGCTCCTTCCTGCAGAGAAAAGCTACACAGGGAGAAGCTGGTTAGGTGGGATTGACCCAGGGAAGCAGTTTAATGAGGTTCATTGCCTGGTCTAATTTTGAGAGGTTCTGTTGGATACTTTGCTCTCATAGTTCTTATGCTGTCAGTTCTCCAGTCTTTAAACTTAAGAAATATGAAGAGGAGGAGGCCATCCAGCCCCTCGAATCTGCTCCTCCTTTAATACGACCATGGCTGATCTCCTCTCAGCCTCAACTCCACTTTCCTTCCCACTCTCCGTGAACCTTTAACCCATTCCTATTTAAAACCTGTCCATCTCCTGCATTAATTTACTCAGTGTCCCAGCATCCACCGCACTCTGGGGGAGTGAATTCCACAGATTCACGACCCTTTGAGAGAAGTATTTCCTTCCAATCTCAGTTCTGGATCAACTAACCTCAAGCCTGAAGGTATGACCTCTCGTTCCAGATTACCCAACATGAGAAAACATCCTCTCTCCATCTACTGTGTCAATCCCCTTTAGCATCTTATAGACTGAAGGGCAATCTCCTCTCATTCTTCCAAAATCCAGAAAATATAGGCCTTAGTTATGGCATTAACATGGTTACTGGACAATAATGGGAAAGGGAATATCTTATCAACACATAGAACATAGAATAGTACACTTCAGCCCATCATGTCTGCACTGACCATGATGCCATTATTAATTAACCCCATCTGCCAGCTCATGGTCTGTATCTCACTATTCCCCACCTGTTCTTGTGTCTGCCTAAATGCCTCTTAAACGTTGCTATTGTAACCTCTCTTCTCTTACCTCCCCTTGGCAGCACATTCCAAGCACCTACCACCATGTGTAAAAACATTTGCCTCACACATCTCCCTTAAACCTCTCCCCTCTCACGTTAAACCTCTGTCCCCTAGTATTTGACATTCCCACCCTGGGAAAAAGACTCTGACTATCCACCCTACCCAGGCCTCTCATAATGTTCTTGACTTCTATCAGGATGCCCCTCAGCCTCCAACGCTCTAGCGAAACAATCCGTGTTTGTCCACCCTCTCCTTGTAGCTAATACACTCCAATCCAGACAACACCCTGGTAAACCTCTTCTGCACTCTCTCCAAAGCCTCCATAAGGTGTGGTGACCAGAACTGCACATATTACTCCAAATGTGGTCAAACTAAAGTCTTATATAGCTGCAACATGACTCGCCAACTTTTATACTCAATAAAGATAAGCAATGCTATACACCTTCTTTATTACCTTATGCACTTGTATTGTTACTTTCAGGAAACTATGTATCTGCACAAGGTCCCTCTGTATATCAATACTCCCAAGGGTCCTGCCATTTACTCTATAATACCTTCTTGAAATTGATCTCAAAATACATCACCTCACACTTATCTGGATTAAACTCCATCTAAATTTCTCCACCCAACTATCAAACTGGCCTTTTTCCTGGTGTATCCTTTGAGAGTCTCCCTCACTATCCACATTCCACTATTTTTTGTCATCTGCAAACTCGCTCATCAGACCAGCTACATTTTCATCCAAATCATTTTTATACGTTGCAAACATCAGAGGTCCTGGCAGAACTTCATTAGTCAGAGACATCGACTTCCCTCTGTCACCTACAACCAAGTTGATGGCAGATGAGAAACTGAGAGACGAAGAATCCTCAAAGTTAAAGAGATATTGCCACAAATAAAGTTGTGGAAATCATACAGCTCTGAGGTAAGATCAGAGCGGTGCTGGAAAAGCACAGGAGGTCAGGCAGCGTCTGAGGAGCAGGAAAATCGATGCTTCGGGCAAAAGCCCTTCATCAGGAATCCTGCTCCTCGGATGCTGCCTGACCTGCTGTGCTTTTCCAGCACCGCTCTAATCTTGACTCTGATCTCCAGCATCTGCGGTCCTCACTTTTGCCCAGCTCTCAGGTAAGTCAATCGGCCCATCATGTTTTGTGACAGCTCCTTCAAACTGTGATGTAATGACTCCCACTCTTATCCCAAACCCCTCTCTACTCTCCCAGTTCCACAATCAGATGGCAGGACTGAAGATTTATAAATTAGGAAGCAATTAGCTAGGAGGTTCAAAGAATAAGCCACGATGTTCTGAATTAGAAGGGTTGTCCAGATCTAGGAGAATCATTTAGACTTAATGACGTCTTTTTACATTGATGCTCCTGTAATTAGGGCAGGTTCACTACCATTTATATTGCAGCTCTAATTAGCATTAAATATTAGTCTGGAACTGTTTTCTGCAATGTGGGGGCTGATTGTGCTTTATTAAATGTGCAAGGAAATGCAATTTAAAAATCCTCTAAAATCTAAATAGCATCTCCCTTTTTGAAGTAGGTGACTATTTAGCTGTTGGTTGGGGCTTGATCAGTAGAAAATAGGAGCAGGAGGAGGCCATTCTGCCCCTGCAGCCTGTTCTGCTATGCACCATGATCATCCAACTCAGTCCCCTATTCCCACTTTCTCCCTATACATTTTAATCTCTTTAGCCCCAAGATGATATCTGGCAGGCATGGATGAGTTGCACTGAAGGGTCTTGATTTGGAGACGCTGGTGTTGGACTGGGGTGGACAAAGTTAAAAATCACACAACACCAGGTTATAGTCCAACAGGTTTAATTGGAAGCACTAGCTTTCGGAGCGCTGCTCCTTCATCAGGTAGTTGTCTCCACAACTACCTGATGAAGGAGCGACGCTCCAAAAGCTAGTGCTTCCAAATAAACCTGTTGGACTATAACCTGGTGTTGTGTGATTTTTAACTGAAGGGTCTGTTTCCACACTGTACGTCTCTATGACTTTATAAGTGCTGCTTGAAAACACATAATGCTTTGGTCTCAACCGCTTTCTATGACTGAGAATTTCCCAGGCTCCCCACTCTCTGGGTGAAGACGTTTCTCCTCAGTCAGCCCAAAATGGCCCACCCTATATCCTCAGGCTGTGACCCCCTGGTTAGTTGATCCAGAACTGAGATTGGAAGGAAATACTTCTCTCAAAGGGCAAGGGGTAGATGTAGGGATATGGGTGGTTACATCACACTGTAAAGGATATGTCATTTTGGAGTGTCTATGCCCTGGTCAAAGTCATCAGGAGGAATTCTGTTAAATAGGCTTGTGTAAACTTGAATGAAACCAAACCCCTTATCCTATCATGCCCAATATACGTAGCCCCACAGGGGTCAGTTAGCTCAGTTGGCTGTACAGCTAGTTTGCAACGTTGAGTGTGGGTTCAGTTCCCGCACTGGCAGAGGATTTGAGCTTTTTAACCTCTTCCTGTGCCTGAGGTGTGGTGACTTTCAACTTAGATCGTCATCAGTTGTCTCTCTCTTTCTCTTTCTCTAATGAGACAGCAGCCCAATTGTCTGGGAAGACTATGGCGGCCTTACATTTGCTTTGCATAATTCCAATAAACCTTTCCCATTCTACAAAATCCCATATTTGACCCAAACCACTTCCCATACATTGCAATCGTATATAATCCCAAATGGACCCAACCCTTTACATTCATTCTTATTATAACATTCCCAGTAATGAAACCGTTAGACTATAAAGTGTAGGTGCAGAACTTGACCATTTGGCCCATCAGGTCTGAAGGGTAGCATAGTCTCTCAGTGGTTAGCACTGCAGCCTCACAGCACCAGGGACCCAGGTTCGATTCCAGCCTCGGGCAACTGTCTATGTGGAGTTTGCACATTGTCTGCCTGGATTTCCTCCCACAGTCCAAAGATGTGCAGGTCAGGTCAGGAAGACACGGGGAGAATGTGCAAACTCCACACAGATAGTCACCCAAGGCTGGAAATGAACCTGGGTCCCTGGCGCTGTGAGGCAACAGCGCTAACCTTTGAGCCTGTTCTTATAAATTCTGTCTCTGTGTGTCAGTGTTCCCTCAGTCTGGCAGCATTGCTTCAGTGTGGGAAGGTGGCATCAATGCAGGAATGGTGCTCAATCTGGGAATGCTGTTAAAAGTCTGGGAATGCAGCTGAGTCTTAGCCAAAGAGTCCAGTTGCTGGGAGCTAATTTCGGGAATCAGAAGACTGTGTGGGCATTCACCTAGCAACATGACCAGCCCAGACGGGAACTGGAACTGTCCACTCGCTCCCAGTAGGATTAGGTTGTCAGGGCAAGAGAGATTATTTGAATTCTTTTAACTGTTTGGGAGCTGAGCAGCTAATGTTCTGTATCTCTGCTAAAAATCACACAACATCAGGTTATAGTCCAACAGGTTTACTTGGAAGCACTAACTTTCAGAGCGCTGTTCCTTCATCAGGTGGTTGTGGAGAATAAGATTGTAAGGCACAGAATTTATCGCAAAAATTTACAGTGTGATGTAACTGAAATTATACATTGAAATTGATTGTCTTACAACCTTATTCTCCACAACCACCTGATGAAGGAGCAGCACTCTGAAAGCTAGTGCTTCCAATTAAACCTGTTGGATTATAACCTGGTGCTGTGTGATTTTTAACTTTGTCCACCCCAGTCCAACACCGGCATCTCCAAATCATGACTGTACCTCTGCCGCTGTGTATGTGCTCAGCAAAACTGGGGGCGTTGAGAAATTTCAGGCAAAGGGAAGACACTGCAGAAAATTGGGAATATTGTCCATGCTGACTGTTTCCAGCACAGTACTGAGGGAGTGCTAGACTATCAGAGCAACCAAATCTCACATAAGGCGTTAAGCCAAGGCCAAGCCTACCCTCTCAGGTGGTAGTAAAAGATTCACTGACACTCTTTTCAAGAAGAACATAAATGATTTGGGTGTGAACAGAGGAGCTATGGTTAGTAAGTTTGCAGATGGCACCAAAATTGGAGATGTAGTGGACAGCGAAGAAGGTTACCTCAGAATACAACAGGATCTGGACCAGAAGGGCCAATGGGCCGAGGAATAGCAGACGGAGTTTAATTTAGACAAATGTGAGGTGGTGCATTTTGGAAAGGCAAATCAGGACAGGACTTATACACTGAATGGTAAGGTCCTGGGGAATGTTGCTGAACAAAGAGACCTTAGAGTGCAGGTTCATAGTTACTTGAAAGTGGAGTTGCATGTAGATAGGAAGGTAGTGTTTGGTATGCTTTCCTTTATTAGTCAGAACACTGAGTATAGGGGTTGGGAGGTCATGTTGCAGCCTACAGGACGTTGGTTAGGACACTTTTGCAATATTTTGTGCAATTTTGGTTTCCCTGCTGTCAGAAAGATGTTGTGAAACTTGAAAGAGTTCAGAAAAGACTTACAGGACATTATCAGGGTTGGAGGGTTTGAACTATAGGGAGAGGCTGAACAGGCCGGGGCTGTTTTCCCTGGAGCATTGGAGGCTGAGGGGTGACCCTGTAGAGGGTTTACAAAATCATAAGGGTGATGGATAGGATAAATAGACAAGGTCTTCTCCCTGTGGAGGGGAGTCCAGAACTAGAGGGCATAGGTTTAGGGTGAGAGGGGAAAGATTTAAAAGGGACCTAAGGGGCAACGTTTTCACACAGACAGTGGTGCATGTATGGAATGAGCAGCCAGACGAAGTGGTGGAGGCTGGTACAATTACAACATTTAAAAGGCAGAACACATTGTGAACAGCTACCCTGTAATTAATGTCTCCTCATGAGACAGTCCCTCTATACCTGGTAACAGCTGAGCGTACCCTCTCTGACCTGCTTAACTGTTTGGCTGCATCACGGACACACGTTCCTTAACTGTCACACCTTGGAAATGGACCTCAACCCTGGAACGTCTGGCTAAGAGGCAGGGATAATATCTACTGTACCTTATGACCTGAGGCACATCAGCGATGCTATTGGAATAGTCAAACCAGAGATCTGGGCTAATCATTGAGAGATGTGAGTTCAAATCCCACCACAACCACTGGGGAATAAAAATTCCGTTCAGTCAAGTAATTCTCAGCTGGGGGAGATTAAAAACTGCCATTGATGACGTAGTTGTGTTGGAGATGATAGAGAAGATGTTCACTGAACTGGCTCCTTGGAAAACAGGATCATTCTTTGACAACAGGCTGAGCATTTTTTGTGTCAATATTCTTTTGAAGAATGAGGGAGGAGAAGCAGTTGAAATTCTGAAGGGGTTTGTCAGGGAAAGTCTAAGAGTATTTCTGCCGACTGGGGATTTGAAGACTTGGGAGAGGAGGGGACACAGTCTCAAGGTGAGGGGCTGATCATGTCACACTGAGATGAGGAGACATTCCTTCACTTGTAATGGTGTGAATCTCTGGAAGTATTCACCTCTGAGGGCTACAATGCACTGATATCGAATATATTTCAAGTTGGCATGGACAGATTTCTCTCTGGTCACTCAGCGAATCCAGGGATGTGGGGAGAGGGCAGGAAAATGAAGTTGAAGTCTAAGATCAGCCATGATGGTATTGAATGGCAGAGCAGGGTCAATGGGCTGAATGGCCTCATCCTACATCTATTTGTTATGATTTTGTGACCATTGCCCCACCGGATTTGTAAAAACACACCCACTCACTGCAATTCTTCAGAAACAGAAGTTTGCTGTTCTTCCCTGCTGTGGCCTCACACTGACTCTTTAACCCTTCATTGAAATCATCCAACAGGCCACTCAACCCCAACCCACACCTTTGTCTCCTACCACCTCCACAAGGGCAATTCAGGACTGACAATAAAAGTTAAGGGTTTCCCTCCCTGAAGGGCTTTGGAGATTGAGTTGAGGGATTCATTTGCAGAAATCAGGCCGATCCTCAGCAGTTATACCAATGCTATTTATAAATTCATTTCCAGAACTTTTTTCACTGAATTAAGACACGCAAGGAGCCAACAAGACCCAATTGGAAGGCAGAGGAAGCGGGGAAATTAGAGTGGAACATGTAATACTTATTTGTGGTCACTGGCGCTCAGTAATGGTGGGGGACATTGATTTGGAGACACTCCCTGAGACTATTACAGCAGCATATTAATATGGAGATGTTCCCTGCGGCTCAGTCACAGTGGTGCATCGAAGTAGAGATGTTCCGTCAGACTCGGTCACAGCAAGATATTGATTTGGAGACACTCTGTGGTGCCCTTTACAGTGGGCTATTGAACAAAGAACAGTACTGCACAGGAACAGGCCCTTCGGCCCACCAAGCCTGCGCTGATACATGACGTCTTTCCAAACAAAAACCTTTTCACTCGATGCGGGCCATACCCCTCAATCCCCTGCCTATTCATGTATCTGTCAAGATGCCTCTTAGACGTTGTTATTGTATCTGTCTCCACCACTTCCTCTGGCAGTACATTGCAGACACTTACCACCCTGTGGGTAAAGAAATTGCCTTGACATTTCTCCCCTGGGAAGAAGACTCTGACTCTATCCATGTCTTTCATGATTTTGTGAACCTCGACCAGGTCACCCCTCATTCTTGGACGTACAAGTGGAAACAAACCAAGTTTGTCTACTGTCTCCTCATGCCCTCCAAACCAGGCAGCATCCTGGTAAACCTTCTCTCCAAAGCCTTCACAGTCTTCTGGTAATGTGGTGACCAGAGCCATATGCAATATTCCAAATGTGGCTGACCGAAAGTTCTATGCTGTTGCAATGTGACTCGCCAATTTTCATACTCTATGACCCAATCGATGAAGGTAAGCATACCTTATGCCTTCTTGACCACCTTATCCACTTACAGTCATAGAGTCATAGAGATGTACAGCGCGGAAACAGACCCTTTGGTCCAACCCATCCATGCTGACCAGATATCCCAACCCAATCTAGTCCCACCTGCCAGCACCCGGCCCATACCCCTCCAAACCCTTCCTATTCATATACCCATCCAAATGCTTCTTAAATGTTGCAATTGTACCAGCCTCCACCACTTCCTCTGGCAGCTCATTCCAAACACGTACCACCCTCTGTGTGAAAAAGTTGCCCCTTAGGCCTCTTTTATATCTTTCCCCTCTCACCCTAAAACTATGCCCTCTAGTTCTGGACTCCCCCACCCCAGGGAAAAGGCTTTGTCTATTTACCCTATCCATGCCCCTCATAATTTTGTTAACCTCTATAAGGTCACCCCTCAGCCTCTGACGCTCCAGGGAAAACAGCCCCAGCCTGTTCAGCCTCTCCCTGTAGCTCAAATCCACCAACCCTAGGGTGTTGCCATATCTAGGTAACTTTGGACCTTATGCCTCTGTGTGTTGGTGCTACTAAAGGTTCTGCCATTTCCTGGGGGTGACACGGTGGCTCAGTGGTCAGCACTGCTGCCTCACAGCACCAGGGTCCCAGGTTCGATTCCCGCCTTGGGCAACTATCTGTGTGGAGTTTGAATACTCTCCTCATGTCTGCGTGGGTTTCCTCCGGGTGTTCCGGTTTCCTCCCACAGTCCAAAGATGTGCAGGTCAGGTGGATTGGCCACGCTAAATTGCCCTTAGTGTTAGTGCATTAGTCAGAGGGAAATGGATCTGGGTGGGTTACTCTTCAGACGGTCGGTGTGGATGGGCTGGGCCGAAGGGCCTGTTTCCACACTGTAGGGAATCTAACCTATACACTTCCGTCCTGCAGTAGATCTTCTCAAATATGCCACTAACCATTTGTCTGGATTAAACTCCATCTGTCATTTCTCTGCCCAAGCCTCCAGCCCATGTACATCCCCCTCAATATCTGCAGCTCCCCCAACTTTTGTGTCGTCTGCAAACTTACTAATCAGACCATCTACATTCTCCTCCAAAGCAGTTATACATATTTGATCCCTGTGGACCACCACTGCTGAACAGAATATCCAGTCAGAAAAACACCCTTCCCACCACCACCCTGTGTCTCCCCTGATTCAGAGACACTACTTGGTACTCAGTTACAGGGTGGGTTAATTATTCTGTGCTGTTAAATTAATAAAACCCTTAAAAATAGTTGATTTTGCAGCGAAACTGAGATTGTGATAGCTGTTTACACTATTACCGTACAGCATTATTCATGATTAATTAAACATTTTTTCACCAAGTTTATGCAGGTGGAATACTGAAGCAATTAATTAGTCATGAACTTTCCACACAACAAATGTGCTAACAAAAATGGATCAGCGTTCTGGCATGACGCTCCGTGATATTTGTGACAAAAATCCCAGAAAATTTCGGGAGGAAACCTTGGAGTCTGCCAGTGTTGACAGGGAGGTCCCTGGGAAATGCAGTCAGTCAGTGTTATCATTCCACAGTCAGGCTAAACACATGCTGGGAATTGTGATCTGGGACCACATAGTATGAGATTGGTTAGGGCTTTGTCTGTAGACTCTGCATCTTGAGAGCCTCTTGTTGCTGAAGGGATGAACAATGAACTTCATTCAGCAGGGATTTGAGAAACAAATCTGTAGGGAGATCTCAGTTATCTGTAAGAATAATAGGGTGGTAATCGTAGGGGATTTTAACTTTCCAAACACAGACTGGGACTGCCAAGGTGTTCAGGGCTTGGATGGAGAGGAGCTTGTTCAGCGTGTATGAGAAAATTTTCTGGGAGAAAGTGAGGACTGTAGATGCTGGAGATCCGTGTCAAAAAGTGCGGGGCTGGAAAAGCACAGCAGGTCAGGCAGCATCCGAGGAGCAGGAAAATCAATGTTTCGAGCATAAGCTCTTCATTCCCATCAAAGGGCATATGCTCAAAACTTCAACTCTCCTGCTCCTCGGATGCTGCCTGACTGGCTGTGCTTTTCCAGCCCCACAATTTTTGAAGATAATTTACTGATTCAGTAGGTGGATGTACTGACTGGGGAAGGTGCAAAGCTTGACCTACTCTTTGGAACTAAGGCAGGGCAGGTGACTGAGGTGTCAGTGGGGGAGCACTTTGGGGCCAGAGACCAAAATTCTATTAGTTTTAAAATAGTGATGGAAAAGGTTAGACCAGATCTAAAAGTTGAATTTCTAAATTGGAGGAAGGCCAATTTTGACGGTATTAGGCAAGAACTTTTAAAACTTGATTGGGGGCAGATGCTCACAGGTAAATGGACAGCTAGAAAATGGGAAGCCTTCAGAAATGAGATAATGAGAGTCCAGACACCATCTATTCCTGTTAGGGGGAAAGGAAAGGCTGGTAGGTATAGGGAACGCTGGATGACTAAAGAAATTGAGGGTTTAGTTAAGAAAAAGAAGGAAGCATATGTCAGGTATAGACAGGATAGATCGAGTGAATCCTTAGAAGAGTATAAAGGCAGTAGGAGTATACTTAAGAGGGAAATCAGGAGGGCAAAAGGGGGACATGAGATAGCTTTGGTAAATAGGGTTAAGGAGAATCCAAAGGGTTTTTACAAATACATTAAGGACAAAAGGGTAACTAGGGAGAGAATAGGGCCCCTTAAAGATCAGCAAGGCGGCCTTTGTGTGGAACCACAGGAAATGGGGGAGACACTAAATGAGTGTTTTGCATCAGTATTCACTGTGGAAAGGGATATGGAAGATACAGACTGCAGGGAAATAGATGGTGACATCTTGAAGAATGTCCTATCACAGAGGAGGAAGTGCTAGATGTCTTGAAGCGCATAAAGGTGGATAAATCCCCAGACCCTGATCAGGTGTACCCGAGAACTCTGTCAGAAGCTAGGGAAGTGATTGCTGGGCCTCTTGCTGAGATATTTGTATAATCGCTAGTCACAGGAAGACTGGACGTTGGCAAACTTGGTGTCACTGTTTAAGAAGGGCGGTAAGGACAAGCCAGGGAACTATAGACCGGTGAGCCTGACCTCAGTGGTGGGCAAGTTGTTGGAGGGAATCCTGAGGGACATGTATTTGGAAAGGCAAGGACTGATTCGGGATAGTCAACATGGCTTTGTGCGTGGGAAATCATGTCTCACAAACTTGATTGAGTTTTTTGAAGAAGTATCAAGAAGATTGATGAGGGCAGAGTGGTAGATGTGATCTATATGGACTTCAGTAAGGCGTTCGACAAGGTTCCCCTGGGAGACTGATTAGCAAGGTTAGACTTCATGGAATACAGGGAGAACTAGCCATTTGGATACAGAACTGGCTCAAAGGTAGAAGACAGAGGGTGGTGGTGGAGGGTTGTTTTTCAGACTGGAGGCCTGTGACCAGTGGCGTGCCACAAGGATCGGTGCTGGGTCCTCCAATTTTTCTCATTTACATAAATAATTTGGATGTGAGCATAAGAGGTACAGTTAGTAAGTTTGCAGATGACACCAAAATTGGAGGTGTAGTGGACAGCGAAGAGGTTTACCTCAGATTACAACAGGATCTGGACCAGATGGGCCAATGGGCTGAGAAGTGGCAGATGGAGTTTAATTTAGATAAATGTGAGGTGCTGCATTTTGGGAAAGCAAATCTTAGCAGGACTTAGACACTTAATGGTAAGGTCCTAGGGAGTGTTGCTGAACAAAGAGACCTTGGAGTGCAGGTTCATATCTCCTTGAAAGTGGAGTCACAGGTAGATAGGATAGTGAAGAAGGCATTTGGTATGCTTTCTTTTATTGGTCAGGGTATTGAGTACAGGAGTTGGAGCATCATGTTGCGGCTGTACAGGACATTGGTCAGGCCACTGTTGGAATTGGAGGCATTTCTGGTGTCCCTCCTAATGGAAGGATGTTGTGAAACTTGAAAGGGCTCAGAAAAGATTTACAAGGATGTTGCCAGGGTTGGAGGGTTTGCGCTATAGGGAGAGGCTGAACAGGCTGGGGCTGTTTTCCCTGGAGCGTCGGAGGCTGAGGGGTGACCTTATAGAGGTTTACAAAATTATGTGGGGCATGGATAGGATAAATAGACAAAGTCTTTTCCCTGGGGTGGGGGAGTCCAGGACTGGAGGGCATAGGTTTAGGGTGAGAGGGGAAAGATATAAAAGGGACCTAAGGGGCAACTTTTTCACACAGAGGGTGGTACGTGTATGGAATGAGGAGGTGGTGGAGGCAGAAAAAGAAAAGTTGATATTTTGGGTGTGACCCATCTTCAAGACTGTAGAATTACGGCATTTAAAAGGGATCTGGATGGGTACATGAATAGGAAGGGTTTAGAGGGATACGGGCTAAGAACTGGTAAATGGGACGAGAGTAATTTAGGATATCTGGTCAGCATGGATGAGTTGGACCAAAGGGTCTGCTTCCATGTTGTACATCTTTATGACTCTAACTGCAAGGGCACAGAGGGATTCAAAATGAGGGAATTTTAAGAGAGGGAGAGGGACGGGAGGCTTCAGAAGTCAGTGTGTGTTAGCGAGCGGTAAGTGTGAGGTTCATAGGATCACCCCCTTGGGCAAAACACTATGATCTTGCCAAGAACCAGGTTAGAACATTTGATGAATCAGTCTCCTCTTCCTGAGCTGGATCCATATGCACTCAGAATAGTCGTCTTATTCGATAGCACATTGTCCTACATCACAGCTCCTCTCACAACACCTCCCACTCAGTTGTCACAATGTGTTTTCTCCACCAACTCAGAGCACAGCAGGTTACAATTAGCACTTCACAGCTTTCTGTGCAACGATTTCTTTTGTAACTGGGATGATTTTGGGAGCTCCTCATTGCTCAAAAATCGAGCCAGAAATAAGGTGCTATTAATTTTTGAGTAGTTTCTGAAGCAGCCCTGATTCTGATGCAGCTGAGGATGAATTTGACTTTTAACCAGACAGTAAAGGCAGGAACAATTGGTTTCTTTTTAATTCATTTCTGAGATGTGGGCGTCTCTGGCTGGGCCCAGTATTTATTGCCCGTCCCTAGTTGCCCCTTGAGAAGGTGGGGGTGAGCTGCCTTCTTGAACCACTGCAGTCCATTTGCTGTGGGTTGACCCACAATGTCCCTGAGGGAGGGAATTTCAGGATTGTGACCCAGTGATAAATAATGAAAATATGTTCGATCCTGGAGTGTTATGGCCGGGTCCAGAACACCATCAGTTAAAGGATCAGAATTAGGCCGTTCAGCCCATTGAGTCAAATCTGCTACCCAATCATGGCTAATATGTTTCTCAAGACTATACTGTTGCCATCTCCCCATAACCCTTGATCCCCTTACTAATCAAGAACCTATCTATCTCTGTCTTAAATACACTCAGTGACTTGGCCTCCACAGCCTTCAGCAGCAATGAGTTCCCCAGATTCCCCACTCTGGCTGAAGAAATTCCTCCCCATCTCAGTTCTAAAGGGATGTCCCTTCACTCTGAGGCTGTGCCATTGGGTCCCAGTTGCTCCTCCTTGTGGAAACATTTTCCCCACGTCCACTCTATCCAGGCCTCTGAGTATTCTGTGAGTTTCAATCAGACCTCCCTCATCCTTCTAACCTCCATCGAGTACAGACCCAGAGTCCTCAACCACTCCTCATACGACAAGCCCTTCATCCCCGGGGTCATTCTTGTAAACCTCCTCTGGATCCCCCTCCAAGGCCAGCACAGTCTTCCTTAGACACAGGGAACAAACTGCTCACAGTATTCCAAATGCTTCTCCTTTCTCTTTTCAAGCTTTAAAATGTCTATTTTTCTCTACTGACCTTCCGGAAGGATCTCAGTCACGGCGGCAGGGATGACGGTGCTGGGCTCTGGGAGCGGGGTCATTGGAGGTAGGTCATGAAGCAGCTGGTGTGCCCGGGCACAACTCTGGCATTACGTGACATCGCGGCTTCTTTCAGATCCGGAACGTGGAAACGATGGGAGTCCAGAGTGAAACCAGAGCGGGACACTACAGGAGAGTGGGAGCAGGGAGCCCGGTGGAGAGAGGGAGGGGGGAGGGGGGGAGGTGTGTGGTGGGGAGCAGGGAGCCCGAAGAGGTGAGAGTTGGGGAAGTGGGGCAAGAGGGAGCAGAGAGCCCTGGAATGGCGATTGGGGTGAGATCAAGTCCAGAGGAGGGGAGTTTGAGCCCTACTGAGGTTTGCGATCCCAGCACAGCCAGGCATTTACAGACTGCAGTGTTAACTATGTTTTGTTCTTTTTGCAAGTTTTTGTATGAAGGAGTGCGATGTTAAACATTTAAGCAGCAGTTCTGAGGAAGGGTCACCAGACCTGAAACGTTAACTTTGATTTCCCTTCACAGATGCTGCCAGACCTGCTCAGCGTTTGCAACAATCTCTGTTTGTGTTTAACTTTTAAATATTATTTTTCTTACTTTTCTGCTTTGCAACTAAGACACAGTCACCAGGTACCTTTGTACACAAGATGGCACCATAAGGGTCAACCTTCAAACCTTTCAATGTACTCATGTGGGAACATGGGATAATAAAGCTAATTGTAATTCTAATTCAAATATGGACTGACCAGAGCCTGAAGTGAAAGTGAGGGCTGCAGATGCTGGATGTTAGAGTCGAGAGTGTGGCACTGGAAAAGCGCAGCAGGTCGGGCAGCATCCAAGGAGCAGGGCTTTTGCCCGAAACATCGATTTCGCTGCTCGTTGGATGCTGCCTGAACTGCTGTGCTCTTCCAGCACCACTAATTCAGAACCTGATACAGCCTCATCAGTAAATCTCTGCTCTTGTATTCTAGTCCTCTAGAAACTAACACGGTCATTCTAACAGATGAGAGACTTAACAAACAATCAAGGTATTTTTCAATGTATGATTTCAGTTACATCACACTGTAAATTTTTGCTATAAGTTCTATGTCTTACAATCTTATACTCCACAACCACTTGGTGAAGGAGCAGCGCTCCGAAAGCTAGTGCTTCCGATTCAACCTGTTGGACTATAACCTGGTGTTGTGTGATTTTTAACTTAGAAATGAAGGCAAATTGTATTTGCCTTCCTAACTGAATCTGTATGTTAACCTTAAGAGAATTCTGAGCAAGACTCTGAGGTCCCTTTGCACTTCAGATCTCTGAAGCCTTTCCCCGTTTAGAAAATAGTCAATGTCTCTATTCTTCCTACTAAAATATATAACCTCATACTTTCCCACATTGTATTCCATTGTATTTCTTTGCCCACTTTCCCTGCCTGTCCAAGTTTCCAGAGAATAGATCTGGAGTTGCAGATTACTAATCCTGAAGGATTTTTGAGGGCATCCAAAGGGTTATTTCTATGTTTTGATGACACTATCACTGAGTCCCTTGGGCTGGCAGTGATGGTGTAGTGGTGATATCACTGATAAGGAGTCCAGACTCTGGAGTTTTGTGGATGGGGTTCAAACCCCACCATGACAGATGACTAAAATTTATATTCAATGCTCAAAATTCAAAATCTGCAATTGAACATGGGCTATTGTTTAAAATCCCATTTGGTTCACTAACGTCCTTCAGAGGAGGAAATCTGCTGTAAGACCATAAGCCCATAAGACATAGGAGCAGAAATTAGACCATTCAGCCATCCAATCTGCTCAACCATTTAATCAAGATTGATAAGTTTCTCAACACCATTCTACCGCGTTCTCCCCATTACCCTTGTTCCCCTTGACAATCAAGAACCTATCCAACTCAGTCTTAAATACACTCAATGACCTGGCCCCCCACAGCCTCCTGTGACAGTGAATTCCACAGATTCCCCACTCTCTGGCTGAAGACGTTTCTCCTTATCTCCATTCTAAAAGGTCTTCCCTTTACCAACAGGTTTAGACAGTACATTTGGATCGGCTCAGGCTTGGGGGACCGAAGGGCCTGTTCCTGGGCTGTAAATTTTCTTTGTTCTCTTACTCTAAGGCTGAGCCCTCGAGTCCTAGTCTCACCTACCAGTGGAAACATCTTCCCAACATCTACTCTGTCTGGGCCATTTAGTATTCTGTATATTTCAATTAGATCCCCCTCATCCTTCTAAACTCATCGAGTATTAACCCAGGATCCTTAAGCATTCCTCATATGTTAAGCTGTTCTTTCCTGGGACCATTCTTGTGAACCTCCTCTGAACGCGCTCCAGGGTCAGTACATCCTCCCTGAGATACAGGGCCCAAAACTGCGCACAATACTCCAAATGTGGTCGGTACTCCCCCGGTCTGGACTTCCCCGGTCTGGACTTCCCCGGTCTGGACTCCCCCGGTCTGGACTCCCCCGGTCTGGACTCCCCTGGTCTGGACTCCAGTTAATATTTCAACACAAGCAGAGGTGCTACACGGAATTCCATTTGCTGCAGCAGACCCTGGTCTGGGAAAGGAGATGGTAAGGGATATTGCTAAGTTAGTAATATAGGGGCCCAGGCTAATGCTCTGGATTCATGGGTTCAAATCCCAGCTCAGGCGCTGGTGAACTTCGAATTCAATCACACAGTGGTTAGCACTGCTGCCTCACAATGCCAGAGACCTGGGTTCAATTCCAGCCTCAGGCAACTGTCTGTATGGAGTTTGCACATTCTCCCTGTGTCTGCGTGGGTTTCCTCCAGGTGCTCCGGTTTCCTCCCACAGTCCAAAAATGTACAGGTTAGGTGAATTGGCCATGCTAAATTGCCTGTAGTGTTAGGTGAAGGGGTAAATGTAGGGGAATGGGTCTGGGTAGGTTGCTCTTTGAAGGATCGGTATGATCTTGTTGGGCCGAAGGGCCTGTTTCCACACTGTAAGTAATCTAATTTAATCAATCAGTGAAGGAAAGCTCATTAATGGTGGACATGAAGGTACCATTGCTATTATCACAATGGATATCCTGAAACCCATCTGATTCACTCATGCCCTTTAGAGAGGAAGTCTACGATGCCTGTCCCATCCCTACTGTGACCTTTGACTTCCCCCCCCCGCGCCCCCCTGTCTATCAAAGACATATCTAACACTACCTTGAGTCAATTCAATTACCTGGCTTCCAGTGCTTTCTGGGGAAGTGTATGTTTAAGGCTGAGATTGATCAGGAATCTATCTATCAGGGAATCCAGGATCACAAGAGAAAGGGCAGGAAGGTGGACACAAGGAGTAGTCAGATCAGCCATGATCCCATTGAGAGGCGTAGCAGGCCTGTGGGCTGAATGGCCTACTCCTGTTCCGATTTCCAGTGGTGTAAGAGACGTTCCACTGCTAGTGGAAGGTTATAAAATAAAGCCCCCTTTCCTGAAAGGTGTGAGTGCAAATCCTAGCTTGAGGGCCCCCCCCTGCTCTGCTGTGGGAGTGCTGCATTGTCTTTCAGTAGCAGCATTAAACTGTGGACCCCTTTTAGGTGGGGGAGTCAAACTTTGTGCAACATGTTCCCTACGTTACAACCTTTCAGAAGGCCTTCACCGGCTGTAAAGTGCTTTGGGATGTCCAAACACTGAAAACCGCTGTCTATATATAGGCCTCTGTTTTGTAAATGGGGGAGGGGATGTGTGTCACGGATGGGATTAATCAGTTTCCCTTTGGAATACTTCATATGCGAGTGATCATGGAGCTTTGTGTCGATGTGATACAGGGACAGCATTACTACGTTCAGCTGATATTACTTCACACTTCAGCCTGATTAAAGAATATGCCATTTATTCAAGTATCTGCATTTTGAGATCACACGCAGGGCCACTGCCGTTGTACAAATAGATTGAGATCGGCAGTGACTGTGGACTCTTTAAGCTCTCTTAGTAACGTTAATGTAAATAGAGCCCTGTTAAGTAGATCTGTAGCTGCAGTAATTGATACCAGGGAGTGTCGATTACAGAGTCTGAGATAACCAGTGTCTCTCTGGAGGTTTGAGAGACACCAGCGCTGTCTGCTTTTATTTCACTTGATATTTAACAATCGGTACAAAGCTCTTTGTGACAGGAGATCAGAAAATCTTCAACCTGTGACATTTCGGCCAGAATTAATTTCAAACACTTCCAAAACCCTGAAAGACAATTTTGTGTCCACCTTTGCAGTAACAGCACTTTTAGATCGCACCAAGGATGTGGGAATGATGATGTTTTATGGTTCAGTAGATATTGTCCCTGCCTCTGAACCAGAACCCATGGCTTCAATTCCCATTGCTGGCCTCGATGCATGGGGAGGGTATATTCACAATGGACTCGAGATGGTCGAGTGCCGATGGGAGTCGGCAAAACAGAATGTTAGGACTAGGGGAAGGAGATGCACTTCCAAAACTTCTCCTTTTCTTACTCATCAGGACAAAGTTACAAGAATACCAAATCAAAAAGGGAACAAGAATTTCATAGAAACCCTATAATGTGGAGAGAGGCCATTTGGCCAATCAAGTCCACACCAACCCTCTAAAGACCATCCCACCCCTCTACCTTATATCCCTGCATTTCCCATGGCTATCCCACCTATCTTTGATTGTGGGAGGAAACCAAAGCATTTGCAGACATGGAGAGAATATGCAGATTCCACACAGAGGGTGCAATCGAACCTGAGTCCCTGGCACTGTGAGGCAGCAGTGCTAACCACCGAGCCACTGTGTGTCACCCCAGGGATGGGCAAAAAATGTTGGCCAAGTGATGTCCTCATCCCATGAATGGGAGGGTCACTGACATGGAGGAGGGTGTTCATCTTCCGAAATGATTAAACTCAATGTTTAGTCCTGAAGGTTAAAAGGTTCCCAATCAGATGGTGAGATGGTTGTTGGAGCACTGCAGCAAGCCTGAGGTGGTGCTGTCAGCCGGAGAACACGGTCAAAATGACAGGCAACTGGAAGCTCAGGGTCATTTTCTGGGATTCAGGGGAGATGTTTGACAAACTGGTCACCCAGTCCACACTGCGTCTCCTCAATGTAGAGAAGACCAAGTTGTGAGCAATGTGTTTTTGTTTCACGTGTCCAGCACCTGCAGTTCTTGGTTTGATTTCAGACTCCTTGAGGTTCTGGTTATAAGACCATAGGAGCAGAAATTAGGCCATTCAGCCCATCCAGTCTGCTCTGCCATTCAATCATGGCTGATATGTTTCTCAACCCAATTCTCCCGCTTTCTCCCCATAACCATTGATCCCCTTGATGCTCAAGAATCTATCTCCATCTTAAATACACTCAATAACCTGGCCCCACAGCCCTCTGTGGCAATGAATCCTGTAGATTCACCACTCTCTGGTTGAAAGGTCTTCCTGTGCCCCTGGGTCCTAGCCTCTCCTATCAATGGAAGCGTCTTCCCAACATCCACTCTGTCCAGGCCATTCAGTATTCTGTAAGTTTCAATTAGATCCCCCCATCCCTCCAACCCTTCCAAACACCATTGAGTACAAACCCAGAGTCCTCCAACGTTCTTCATTCCTGGGACCATTCTTGTGAACCTCCTCTGGACCCACTCCAGGGCCAGTACATCTTCCTGAGATGTGGGGTTATACAGTCAGCCAGACCAAACCGGTCCCAGTGGAGTGGGGTTCTATCCTCATCCTAGTTGGCACGGGGGGCACTGGGAGGGGCGCTGGAGGACTAAAGGGATTTGGGATTTGCCCAGAGGGGTGGTGCAGTGCGGTGGGTCAGACCTGCCTCCTACCAGAGGTCCAGAGCAGAGATCAAACACCTTACAGAAACAATCGAGGGAGGTGTGGCCCTGAGCAACGTGTAATATCAGGAAAGCCTAGGCGAGATGGAAAACGGACAGAGACCACAACCAGAGGATCCACAACAACAAAACAAAAACCGAAAGAACTGCGGATGCTGGAAATCAGAAACAAGCTCCGAAATATCTGGAGAAACTCAGCAGGCCTGGCACCATCAGTGGAGAGAAAGCAGAGCTCATGCTTCAGAGTTCTGAAGAAGGGTCACTGGACCCAAACTGTCAACTCACTTTCTCTCTCCGCGGACACTGTCAGACCCGCTGAGCTTTTCCAGCAATTTCTGCTTTTGAGTCAGAGACGCCATGATGGTATTGATAGGTGGAGCGGGCTGGAAGGGCCGAATGGGCTGTGCACATTTCTGGGTCTTGTGTTCTTAATTTTGGTGGTAATGTATAATGATAAATAAAGAGATATCAATTAGAGGGGAAAAATTCAGCTCACTGAGTCTGCTCCATCACAGATTGGACCGTAACTAACCACCTGAGAGTGGGTTCAAGGATAATGCTTAACATTACTCATCCACAGCCGGCTGTCCAACTGGTCCAGAAACTGTCAGGACACAGCAGCTGAGAAATTATTAATTTTACTACCTCCACCAATTTCCCTCGCCTTCCTCGTTCCTCTTCCTTTGTAAGCGATTGTTCAGTTTAGCCCTCACTTCAGCCTCCATGCCTGGTCTGAGCTGAGCAGGGCTGCTGGGGCTGGGGTAGGGGTGTCTCTGGGTGAAGATATGAACAAGAGCCACAATGGACTGGAAAGGTTAACTCTGTTTCTCTCTCTATAGGTGCTGCCAGAGTTTCTCCAGCATTCTCCTGCCTCGGTTTCATGTTTCGAGCATCTGCAGGATTTTGCTTCCTGCCCTCACACTCCATTCCCTTTGACATAAAGGCCGTCATTCCACTTGGTTTCCCTGTCACCCAATGATCTTGAATACTAGCCTTTTGTGATTCATGCACTCGAACCCCAAATCCCTCTGCTCTGTAGCTTTCTGCACATGTTCTCCTTTTATATAATGGTCAGCTCCTCTATTATGTTCAAAGAGTTACAGAGATTTACAGTATGGAAACAGACCCCTTGGTCGAATTCATCCATGCCGATCAGATACCCTAACCTAATCAATCCCATTTGCCAGCAGTATCCAAATGGCTAGTTCTCACTGTATTCCATGAGATCTAACCTTGCTAATCAGTCTCCCATGGGGAATCTAGTTGAACGCCTTACTGAAGTCCATGTAGATCACATCTACTGTTCTGCCCTCATCAATCTTCTTTGTTACTTCTTCGAAAAACTTAATCAAGTTTATGATAAATGATTTCCCACACAAATCCACATTGACTATCCCTAATCAGTCCTTGCCTTTCTAAATACATGTCCCTCAGGATTCCCTCCAAAAACCTGCCCATCACCAAGGTCAGGCTCACTGGTCTATAGTTCCCTAGCTTGTCCTTACCACCCTTCTTAAACAGTGGCACCACGTTAGCCAACCTCCAGTCTTCCGGCACCTCACCTGTGACTATCGATGATACAAATGTCTGAGGAAGAGGCCCAGCATCCTTTCCCTCACATCCCACAGTCTTGCCATCTATTTTTGAGTCGTCTGCTTCCATGGAGATACATGTTCACTTTCCCCATCCAAATTATTAATATTTATTGTAAATCATTGGGCCCCCAGCTCTGAAACCTGTGGTACTCCACTAGTTACAGGTTGACAATTGGCAATGCCACTCCCCACCACCACCAACTAACACCCTCCCCCCACCGCCTAATCCAAACTTCCTGTCTTCTATGAGTTAGCCAATCCACTTCCTGATGAAGGGCTTATGCCCGAAGTGTCGATTCTCCTGCTCCTCGGATGCTGCCTGACCGGCTGTGCTTTTCCAGCACCACACTTTCGACTCGAATCCTCTACCTGAGTTACATACTACCCCCAACCTACCTCCAACGTGAAATAGTCTTCCCATCTAAAGCTCAGGAAATGAGGGTTTATATCTGCAGTGGCTGTGAATAAATCTGGAACCAGAACTAGAGAGCATAGGTTTAGGGTGAGAGGGGAAAGATATGAAAGAGACCTAAGGGGCAACCTTTTCACACAGGGGATGGTACGTGTATGAAATGAGCAGCCAGAGGAAGTGGTGGAGGCTGGTACAATTGCAACATTTCAGAGGCATTTGGATGGGTATGTGAATAGGAAGGGTTTGGAGGGATATGGGATGGGTGCTAGTAGGTGGGACTAGATTGAGTTGGGATATTAGATTAGATTAGATTAGATTACTTACAGTGTGGAAACAGGCCCTTTGGCCCAACAAGTCCACACCGCCCCGCTGAAGCGCAACCCATCCATACCCCTACATCTACCCCTTACCTAACACTACGGGCAATTTAGCATGGCCAATTCACCTGACCTGCACATCTTTGGACTGTGGGAGGAAACCGGAGCACCCGGAGGAAACCCACGCAGACACGGGGAGAATGTGCAAACTCCACACAGTCAGTCGCCTGAGGCGGGAATTGAACCCAGGTCTCTGGCGCTGTGAGGCAGCAGTGCTAACCACTGTGCCACCGTGCCGCCCTGGTGGGCATCGACGGGTTGGACCGAAGGATCTGTTTCCATGCTGTACATCTCTATGACTCTATGACTCTAAAGCTAGTCTTGCCGTAGAGATTTTGATAACTGCTGTGATATGTTGTACAAACTCCACCTGGTTCATTAATCCCCTTTTGGGAAATCTACCATCTTTACCCAGCCTCGGCCTATATCTGACTCCAGACCAACAGCGATGTGATTAACTCCTGAAGCACCCTCTGAAATGGCCAGGAAGCCACTCAGTTCCAGGGCAATTACTGACAGGCAACAAATGGTGGCCTCAGCAGTGATTCCCACAAAAATCAGGGGGTGCGTTGGGGAGAAGGAGAAGATTTTCTTTGGAAATATGATGGGCAGACTGGCCTCATTTCGGAGCTGTGCCCTTCTTTGGAAATGTCAGTACGCAATGCAGCTGGAAAGTCAGCATACAGATCATTATCACAGGGAGCAAGAGAGAAGCTATTTGGGATTATTATATTTCTGTATTATTCTTTTCCTCACATTTTTACAAAGGAGGAAAACACCTCAGTCAGAGATTAATAATAATTACAGGATGAGCCGTGTTTTAACTGAAGTACTCAATCCATCACGTGAGTTCTTGGAATGAGCTATATTTGATCGCCTCATCTCCAGTGCAGAATGCTTGTGTCTATATTTACAGCCAGATCCTGGCTGCAGCCCAGAGAGCTCCTCGAGCAGAAACAACATAGTCCCCCATGACAGCACAGCTTCCATTTCTAACCCAGAAGTCCATAAGACACAGGAGCAGAAAGTAGGCCATTCAGCCCATCCAGTCTGCTCCACCATTCAATCAAGGCTGACAAGTGTCTCAACCCCATCCTCCCGCATTCTCCCCATAACCCCTGATCCCCTTAACAATCAATAATCTATCTATCTCCATTTTAAATAGACTCAATGACCTGGTCCCCACAGCCTTCTGTGGCAATGAATCCCATAGATTTCCCCACATTCTGGTTGAAGAGGTTTCTCCTTATCTCCATTCTAAAAGGTCTTCTCTTTACTCTAAGACTGTGCCCTCGGGTCTGGGTCTCGCCTACCAATGGAGAGACCATCTACACTGTCCAGGCCATTCAGTATTCTGTTTGTTTCAATGAGATCCACCCGCATCCTTCTAAACTCCGTTGAGTATAAACCCAGAGTCCACAAATGTTCCTTATGTTATGCTTTTCATTCCTGGGACCATTCTCGTGAATCTGGTCTGAACCCATGGGTTCCAACCATCCAGCAGACTTATCCACCATCTCTGTCTCTCTCCCCCAGGCACGTTACCCAGAAACACAGAATTATCCCAATGCAAAAGGAACCATCAAGCAGTGAGGGGGCAGTGCACCATTGGAAGTGCTTTCTGACAATTGGGATGTTGGAAATATGTGGGAGAAAGAGAGGACTGCGGATTCTGGAGATCAGAGTTGAGAGTGTGGTGCAGGAAAAGCACAGCAGGTCAGACAGCATCCAAGGAGTGGGAGAGTTGACGATTCGAGCACAAGCCCTTCATCAGGAATGACTCTCCTGCTTCTTGGATGTTGTCTGACCTACTATGCTTTTCCAGCATCATATGTTTTGACTCTGTTGGAAGGATGTGATTGACCCTGCCCTCCCACTGCCCATTGTTTTGAGGAAGAGCAATCTGCCCTGGGGTCACAGAGTCATAGAGTCATAGAAATGTACAGCATGGAAACAGACCCTTCGGTCCAACCAGTCCTTGCCGACAAGGTATCCCAACCCAATCTAGTCCCATTTGCTAATACTTGGTCCATATCCCTCCAAACCCTCCCTATTCATGTACCCATCGAGATGCCTTTTAAATGTTGTAATTGTACCAGCCCCCACCACTTCCTCTGGCACCCTCTGCATCAAAATGTTGCCCCTTAGGTCTCTTTTATATCTTTACCCTCTCACCCTAAACCTACGCCATCTAGCCCTGGACTCCCCCAACTCAGGGAAAAGACTTTGTCTATTTACCCTGTCCATGCCCTTCGTGATTTTATAAACCTCTATAAGGTCACCCCTCAGCCTCCGATGCTCCAGGGAAAACAGCCCCAGCCTGTTCAGCTACTCCCTGGAGCTCAAATCCTCCAACCCTGGCAATATCCTTGTAAATCTTTTCTGAACCCTTTCAAGTTTCACAACATCTTTCCGATAGGAAGGAGACCAGAATTGCACACAATATTCCAACAGTGGCCTAACCAATGTCCTGTACAGCCGCAACATGACCTCCCAACTCCTGTACTCAATACTCTGACCAGTAAAGGAAAACATACCAAACGCCTTCTTCACTGTCCTATCTACCTGCGATTCCACTTTCAAGGAATTATGAACCTGCACTTCAAGGTCTCTTTGTTCAGCAACACTCCCGAGGACCTTACCATTAAGCTCTGCCGAGTTTTCACCATCCCCCCAGACCTCCCACTCACTGAGGACGAACGATCAGTCCTCAGCAAAGGACTCACCTACATCCCCCTCCGTTCACGCATCAATGAATTTAATACACGCCGTGATGTTGAACAATTCTTCCGTCGTCTCCGCCTCCGAGTTTACTTTCACAATCAGGACTCCCGCCCACCTTCCGAGGACCCCTTCGCCCACCTCCAACACACTGCATCCACCTGGACACCCCGCGCTGGCCTATTACCTGCCCTCGACCTCTTCATTTCCAACTGCCGCCGGGACATTAACCGCCTCAACCTGTCGTCCCCCCTCCCCCACTCCAACCTCTCACCCTCACAACGCGCAGCCCTCCAATCCCTCTGCTCCAATCCCAACCTCACCATTAAGCCAGCGGATAAAGGGGGCACAGTGGAAGTCTGGCGCACTTACCTCTACACCGCTGAAGTCAAACGCCAACTCAAGGACACCTCTTCCTACTGCCCCCTCGACCATGACCCCACCCCCCATCACCAAACCATCATCTCCCAGACCATACAGAACCTCATCACCTCAGGAGATCTCCCACCCACAGCTTCCAACCTCATAGTCCGGGAACCCCGCACTGCCCGGTTCTACCTCCTTCCCAAGATCCACAAGCCTGACCACCCTGGCCGACCCATTGTCTCAGCATGCTCCTGCCCCACTGAACTCATCTCTACCTCCCTCGACACTGTCCTATCCCCCCTAGTCCAGGAACTCCCCACATACGTTCGAGACACCACCCACGCCCTCCACCTCCTCCAAGACTTCCGTTTCCCCGGCCCCCAACGCCTTATCTTCACCATGGATATCCAATCCCTCTACACCTCCATCCGCCATGACCAGGGCCTCCAAGCCCTCCGTTTTTTCCTCTCCAGACGTCCCCAACAGTACCCTTCCACCGACACTCTCATTCGTTTGGCCGAACTGGTCCTCACCCTTAACAATTTCACCTTTGAATCCTCCCACTTCCTCCAGACCAAAGGCGTAGCCATGGGCACACGTATGGGCCCCAGCTCTGCCTGTCTCTTTGTTGGCTATGTAGAACAGTTGATCTTCCGTAATTACACCGGCACCACTCCCCACCTCTTCCTCCGCTACATTGATGACTGCATTGGCGCCACCTCGTGCTCCCGCAAGGAGGTTGAGCAATTCATCAACTTCACCAACACATTCCACCCTGACCTTAAATTTACCTGGACCATCTCTGACACCTCGCTCCCCTTCCTGGACCTCTCCATCTCCATTAGTGACGACCGACTTGACACTGACATTTTTTACAAACCCACCGACTCCCATAGCTACCTGGATTACACCTCTTCCCACCCTATCTCTTGCAAAAATGCCATCCCGTATTCCCAATTTCTCCGCCTCCACCGTATCTGCTCCCAGGACGACCAGTTCCACAATAGAACACACCAGATGGCGTCCTTTTTTAGAGACCGCAATTTCCCTTCCCACGTGGTTAAAGATTCCCTCCAACGCATCTCGTCCACATCCCGCACCTCTGCCCTCAAACCCCACCCCTCCAACCGTAACAAGGACAGAACGCCCCTGGTGCTCACCTTCCACCCTACAAACCTTCGCATAAACCAAATCATCCGCCGACATTTCCGCCACCTCCAAACAGACCCCACCACCAGGGATATATTTCCCTCCCCACCCCTTTCCGCCTTCCGCAAAGACCGTTCCCTCCGTGACTACCTGGTCAGGTCCACACCACCCTACGACCCAACCTCCCATTCTGGCACTTTCCCCTGCCACCGCAGGAACTGTAAAACCTGTGCCCACACCTCCTCCCTGACCTCTATTCAAGGCCCCAAAGGAGCCTTCCACATCCATCAAAGTTTTACCTGAACATCCACTAATATCATTTATTGTATCCGTTGCTCCCGATGTGGTCTCCTCTACATTGGGGAGACTGGGCGCCTCCTAGCAGAGCGCTTTAGGGAACATCTCCGAGACACCCGTACCAATCAACCAAACCGCCCCGTGGCCCAACATTTCAACTCCTCCTCCCACTCTGCCGAGGACGTGGAGGTCCTGGGCCTCCTTCACCGCCGCTCCCTCACCACCAGACGCCTGGAGGAAGAACGCCTCATCTTCCGCCTCGGAACACTTCAACCCCAGGGCATCAATGTGGACTTCAACAGCTTCCTCATTTCCCCTTCCCCCACCTCATCCTAGTTTCAAACTTCCAGCTCAGCACTGTCTCCTTGACTTGTCCCGACTTGTCCTACCTGCCTATCTTCTTTTCCACCTATCCACTCCACCCTCTCCTCCTTGACCTATCACCTTCATCTCCTCCCCCACTCACCCATTGTACTCTATGCTACTCTCTCCCCACCCCCACCCTCCTCTAGCTTATCTCTCCACGCTTCAGGCTCACTGCCTTTATTCCTGATGAAGGGCTTTTGCCCGAAACATCGATTTCGCTGCTCGTTGGATGCTGCCTGAACTGCTGTGCTCTTCCAGCACCACTAATCCAGTATTTGCTTTCCAGCATCTGCAGTCATTGTTTTTACCCTACCATTAAGTATATAAGTCCTGCTAAGATTTGCTTTCCCAAAGTGCAGCACCTCGCATTTATCTGAATTAAACTCCATCTGTCACTTCTCAGCCCATTGGCCCATCTGGTCCAGATCCTGTTGTAATCTGAGGTAAACCTCTTTGCTGTCCACTATACCTTCAAATTTGGTGTCATCTGCAAACTTACTAATTATCCCTCTTATGCTCACATGCAAATCATTTATGTACTTGACAAAAAGTAGAGGACCCAGCACCGATCCTTTGGCACTCCACTGGTCACAGGCCTCCAGTCTGAAAAACAACCCTCCACCACCACCCTCTGTCTTCTACCTTTGAGCTGGTTCTGTATCCAAATGGCTAGTTCTCCCTGTATTCCATGAGAACTAACCTTGCTAACCAGTCTCCCATGGGGAACTTTGTCAAACGCCTTACTGAAGTCCATATAGATCACATCCACTGTTCTACCCTCATCAATCCTCTTTGTTACTTCTTCAAAAAACTCAATCAAGTTTGTGAGACATGATTTCCCACGCACAAAGCCATGTTGACTGTCTCGAATCAGTCCTTGCCTTTCCAAATACATGTACATCCTGTCCCTCAGGATTCCCTCCAACAACTTGCCCACCACTGAGGTCAGGCTCACTGGTCTATAGTTCCCTGGCTAGTCTTTACCACCCTTCTTAAACAGTGGCACCACGTTAGCCAACCTCCAGTCTTCTGGCACTTCAACTGTGACTATCGATGATACAAATATCTCAGCAAGAGGTCCAGCAATCACCTCTCTAGCTTCCCACAGAGTTCTCGGGTACACCTGATCAGGTCCTGGGGATTTATCCACCTTTAACTGTTTCAAGACATGCAGCACTTCCTCCTCTGTAATCTGGACATTTTTCAAGATATCACCATCTCTTTCCGTACAGTCTATATCTTCCATATCCTTTTCCACAGTACATACTGATGCAAAATATTCATTTATTATCTCCCCATTTTCTGTGGTTCCACACTAAGGCCGCCTTGCTGATCTTTGAGGGACCCTATTCTCTCCCTAGTTACCCTTTTGTCCCTAATATATTTGTAAAAACCCTTTGGATTCTTCTTAATTCTATTTGCCAAAGATATTTCATGTCCTCGTTTTGCCCTCCTGATTTCCCTCTTAAGTATACTCCTACTTCCTTTATACTCTTCTAAGGATTCACTTGATCTATCCTGTCTATACCTGACATATGCTTCCTTCTTTTTCTTTTCATAAAGATGTACAGCATGGAAACAGACCCTTCGGTCTAACATTTCCACGCCGACCAGATGGTCCAACCCAATCTAGTCCCACCTGCCAGCACCCAGTCCATATCCCTCCACACCCTTCCTATTCATATACCCATCCATATGCTTTTTAAGTGTTGCAATTGTACCAGCCTCTACCACTTCCTCTGGCAGCTCATTCCATACCCACATCACGTGCTTGAAAATGTTGCCCCTTAGGTCTCTTTTATAACTTTCCCCCTCACACTAAATCTATGCCCACTGGACTCCCCTGCCCCAGGGAAAACACCTGGTCTATTTACCCTATCCATGCCCCGCATGAATTTATAAATCTCTATAGGGTCATCCCTCAGCCTCCGACACTCCAGGGAAAACAGCCCCAGGCTATTCAGCCTCTCCCTATAGCTCAAGTCCTTCAACCCTGGCAACATCTTTGTAAATTTTTTCTGAACCTTTTCTGAAGAAATGTTGAACAGGTTAGGCCTGTGTTATGAAGGTGTAAGGGGTACTGTATCTTTTAAGAGAGTTGAAAGTTAGGCAAGGACTTAGAGAGGCAGAGACAGTCCGGAACCAGGTAACAATGTAACACTTGGTCAGAACAGCTAACACTGGCTGAGTTGCTATGAGACAAAACCAAATTTGAATTTGGCCAATCAGTTTAAATTACGCCCCAAGATACCAAACTCCAATCAAGTTTGAATTTGGTATTATGACAATATTAAAGCCAATGAAACAATCTGATGTGTTGGGGTATAAAACCAGACATTTTTGAACAGTTAGGGGATAATTGCCAAGCCACCAACAAGTACAGCCTGCCCGCAGAACATCTCTCTTAAAGATACCTTATCTATCAGTAACCTGTAAAGCTGAAACCCTAAGAAGAAGAAATGAAGACAGGAATACAGAGAAGAACTGAAAGCTGCCTGGGTTTGAGAATTGGGGGTTTTATCGGACCAGTATTAAAGAAGGGAAGGTAAAAGATAGGCTAGAAGAAGGAGTTGTAAATAGTTGTTAGTTAATTATTCTCATTAGACTTTAAAAAATTGTTCATTTTTACTTTAAACAGTGACTTTTGGCATAGTTCTTTGCCTCTTGAATTTTCACAGATTATCTCACGGGGTGAATCTTTTCTGTATTGTGGTTTAAGTTAGCCGGGGGGGGTGTTTACCCCATGTCGTAACACCTGTATCCAATGGAGTTGAGAAGAATCAGAAGTGGTCTTTTTTAAAGATGGGAGGGGGTCTGATAGGGTGGTCACAAGGAGGAGAACTGGGGCACCCTGGTTAACATTGGAGGCAAGTTTGGGAAGGCTCACTGGGTTAATTCCAAAGATGAAAGGCCGGTCTCATGAGGGGAGATTGAGCAGTTTAGGCCTGCAGTTCAGAAGCTTGACAGGAGATCTAATTGAGGTCAATGAGTTACTACAGAGGGTTTGGTGATGTGAACCCAGAGAGGACATTTTCTCATTTGGGGGCAGGCTAGAGAGGTCATAGTTTCAGGATAAAGGGCAGCTGATTTAAAACAGGGAATAAGGAGAAATTATGTCTTTCAACGGGCGATCAGTCTGTGGAATTCACTCCCCCCAAGTGTGATAGATGCTGGGACATTGTGTAACTTGAAGGAAGAGAGAGACAGTTTTTTTAAATTAACAATGAGTTGTAGGGTAATGGAGAGTGGGCAGGAAATTGGTAATGGAATTGGGGCCAGGATGATATGAGTCACGGGGCAGGTTCGATGGGCTGAGTGACGTTGGAATAGAGATGCAGGAATAGGCCATTCAGCCCCTTGAGTCTGATCCATCATTCACTGAGATCATGGCCGATCTGTGGCCCATAACCCTTAATCCCTTTGCAATAACAAAAAAATTATCTCCCTCAGATTTTAAAATTAACAACTGATCCAGTATCCTGCACTATTTGTTGGAGAGTTCCAAAGCTCTCCCACCCTTTGTCTGTGGAAGTGCTTCCTAACATCTCTCCTGAACGCTCTGACCCTCATTCTCAGACTATACTCCTAGTTCTAGAATCCCCAGCCAGTGGAAATTGGTTATCTTTATCTACCCTGTCTCCTCCTGTTAATATCTTGAATACTTTGATCAGATCACCCCTTAACCTTCTAAATGCTGGAGAACACAGAACATAGAACATTACAGCGCAGTACAGGCCCTTTGGCCGTCGATGTTGCGCCGCCCTGTCATACCAATCTGAAGCCCATCCCACCTACACTATTCCACGTGCGTCCATTTGCCTGTCCAATGACGACTTAAATGCACTTAAACTTGGCGAATCTACTACCAATGCAGGCAAAGCACTCCATACCCTTACTACCCTCTGAGTAAAGAAACAGGCTTCAGTTGTATAATCTCTCTTCATAACCTAACCCCTGAAGTCCATGTATCCTTCTTGTTAACCAACATTGTTCTCCCTCCAAGAGCAATCTATCCTTCCTAAGGTGTGGTACCGAGATCTGCTCACAAAGCTCCAAGTGGGCTCCAACCAGGGTTCTGTATAACTGCGGGATAACACCTGCATCCTTTCACTTTTACTCCAGCTCTTCATTCTTATAGTCTTACAAAATAATACTGTCCGTGTGGAGTTTGCACGTCCTCCCCGTGTCTGCATGGGTTTCCTCCCACAGTCCAAAGATGTGCAGGTTAGGGTGGATTGGCCATGCTAAGTTCCCATAGTGTCCAGGGATGTGCAGGCTAGGTGGATTGACCATGGGAAATACAGGATTACAGGGATAGGGTAGGGGAATGGGTCTGGGTGGGATGCAATTCGGAGAGTCAGTGTGGACTCAGCAGGCTGAATGGCCTGCTTCCACACTGTAGAGATTCTGTGGTGATAAGGGGTCTCCCATTTAAGACAGAAATGAGGAGAATTTTAGTTTCTCTCCCTATTGTAGAATGCTGATCTGGGGAGGGAGCCGGGTGTGATCTCAGAGGGAGTGCAATAGACAGTGGGATGTTGTTGAGGCCACAGATGGATTCTCCGGGATCTTAGTGAATGGCAGAGCAGGCTGGAGCCGCTGACTGACCCGCCTGTGCTCCCAGGATTTGTGTTCCTGTCGGATCGTCAGCCCCTACTTTATGTTCCTGTCAAATGTAAGGTCAAAACTGTGACCTCCTGAGTCAGGGCTGAGCCACGGCTGACACTGTGGGAAAATACAGAAATGATCCAGAGTAATTTATATTTCAGTGCCCTAATGAAACGTAAAAGCACTGAAAAAGCACTGGGGGAAGGTGTGTGTGTGTGTGTGTGTGTGTGTGTGTGTGTGTATGAGTGAGTGTGCGTGTGCGTGTGTGTGAGCACGGTTGTGTGTGTGTGAGTGAGTGTGCGTAGGTGTCTGTGTGTTTGTGTGTGAGCGCATTTGTGTGTGAGTGTGTGTGTCTGTGTGTGTGTGACAGAGAGTGTGTGTCTGTGTGTGAGAGAGTGTTTGTGTGTTTGTGTGTGTGTGAGAGAGAGTATGTGTGTGAGTGTCTGTGTGTGAGAGTGAGTGTTTGTGTGTTTGTGTCTGTGTGTCAGTGTGTGTGTGTGTGTCTGTGTTTGAGAGATAGTATGTGTGTGTTTGTGTGTGTGTGTGTGAGTGTCTGTGTGTGAGAGAGAGTGTGTGTGTGAGCGCATTTGTGCGTCTGTGTGTGTGTGTGAGTGTCTGTGTGTGAGAGAGAGTGTGTCTGTGTATGCGTATGAGAGAGTGTGTGTCTGTGTGTGAGAGAGTGTGTGTCTGTGTGTTTGTGTGTGTCAGTGTGCATGTGTGTGTGTCTGTGTGTGAGAGAGTATGTGTGTGTCTGTGTATGTCAGTGTGTGAGATTGTCTGTGTGTGTGAGAGAGTGTCTGTGTTTGTGTGTGAGCGCATTTGTGTGTCTGTGTGAGTGTGTGTGTGTCTCTGTGTGTGTGAGAGTGTGTGTCTGTGTGCGTGAGTGTGTGCGTATGAGAGAGAGTGTGTGTCTGTGTGTGAGAGACTTGTGTCTGTGTGTTTGTATGCGTCTGTGTGTGTCAATGTGTGTGTGCGTTTGTTAGTGTGTCTGTCTGTGTGTTTGTATATGTCTGTGCGTCAGTGTGTCTGCGTGTCAGTGTGTGTGTGTCTGTGTGTTTGTATGTGTCTGTGTGTCAGTGTGTATGTTAGTGTGTGTCTGTGTGTTTGTATGTGTCTGTGTGTCAGTGTATCTGCATCAGTGTGTGTTTGCGTCAGTGTGTGTGTTAGTGTGTGTGTGTTAGTGTGTGTTTGTATGTGTCTGTGTGTCAGTGTGTCTATGTGTCAGTGTGTGTTTGCATCAGTTTGTGTATGTGTCTGTGTGTTTGTATGTGTCTGTGTGTCAGTGTGTGTGTGTCAGTGTGTGTGTTTGTATGTGTCTGTGTGTCAGAGTGTGTGTCTGTAAGCGAGAATGTGTCTGTGCTTGTGTGTCTGTGTGTTAGTGTGTGTGTGTTTGTATGTGTCTGTGTGTTTGTATGTGTCTGTGTGTGTGTGAGTGTGTGTCAGTGTGTGTGTGTGTGTCAGTGTGTGTGTGTCTGTGTGTGTGTGTCTGTGTGTAAGTGAGAGTGTGTGTCTGTGTTTGTGTCTGTGTGTGCCAGTGTGTGTGTGCGCGCATGTGTGTGCCAGTGTGTGTGTCTGTGTGTAAGTGAGAGTGTGTGTCTGTGTTTGTGTGTGTGTGCATCTGTGTGTGTGCGCGCGCGTGTGTGTCAGTGTGTGTGTATGTGTGTGTGTGTGGCTGTGTGCGTGTCTGTGTGTGTGTGTCAGTGTGTGTGTGTCTGTAAGCGAGAGTGTGTGTCTGTTTGTGTGTGTGTCAGTGTGTGTGTGTCAGTGTGTGTATGTATGTGTGTCAGTGTGTGTGTGTCTGTGTTTGTGTGTGTCTGCGTGTAAGCAAGAGTGTGTGTCTGTGTTTGTGTGTGTGTGTGCCAGTGTGTGTGCGCATGTGTGTATGTCTGTGTGTGAGTGCGTGTGTGTGTCAGTGTGTGTGTGTCTGTGTTTGTGTGTGTGTGTGTGTGTGTAAGATGGCAAACCAATGGTGCCAGGGTTTGCTTATTATGCAATCAATCCCCTTGATGGGTTAATATTCCCAAACCTCTGTAGAATTCTCATGACCCTCCTTCATCCCTCTCCAGAACCGGGCCAGTTCCTGAACCTTGCATTACAATGGGGCGGGTGGCCCTTTGAGGATAAGCTGAATGAAGCACCAGTTGTTTCCTGGATCTCAGCACAGCAGGACTGTAGTTGTTGGCACAGCTGGGAATCCCACTCCCCTTGGCTGGAGCGAAGCACACTACTTCAGTCCCAAGCCCTCAGCCTTGACAGATGCTGACACATCCTTGCCTTGGCAACCGTTAAACAGCCATTCGGGACAGGATGAGTGCAGGCCTTGCGTTTCTGCTGGGATCAAAATGATATATAAGCCTTGCCAACTCCAAAATGCACTGAACAAGCTTCAAAAACCCTTTAGTGAGCGAAGGACCTAATGATCTCATAAACAGCCCATTGATAGGACTGTTGTGATCAGACTTGGCTCTTAAGGACGGCTTTGTCTGAGGACAAAGGGATTCTATCAAACGAGGAGCAATCTCGGGCGATGGCCACTTAGTGACACCGGCTTTTGCTGTGAAGTAATGGGACTTGGTGTGAGGTAGTTGTCTTTTCCCTAGAGTGGGGCTTTTCAAGACCAGGGGGCACATTTTTAAAGTGAGAGGAGGGAGATTTAAAAAAAGACATGAGGGAATTTTTTTACACAGAGGGTGGTTCGTGTGTGGAATGAACTTTCTGAGAAACTGGTGGATATGGATGCAATTGCAAAGTTTAAAAGAGATTGGGATGGATATATGAGTAGGCGATACTGGATTAGTGGTGCTGGAAGAGCATAGCAGTTCAGGCAGCATCCAACGAGCAGCGATTTCGCTGCTCGTTGGATGCTGCCTGAACTGCTGTGCTCTTCCAGCACCACTAATCCAGTATTTGCTTTCCAGCATCTGCAGTCATTGTTTTTACCTCATATGAGTAGGAGAGGTTTGGAGGGATATGGGCAGGTGGGACTACTTTAGATTGGGACTATATTCTGCATGGACTGGATGGACCGAAGGGTCTGTTTCTGTGCTGAATAACTCTATGGCTCTTTACATGCGAATATCTCCAAGTTCCGCTTCAGGGGGATTTGCTGCACTGGGGTGCAGTTCCAGTCCAGAGCGACAGGAGGCACTGCTGACACTTAGAGAATTGGAAGTGTGTTGCCACATTTGTGGGTGACACCAAAAATTGGTCAGGAGCAAGTGGTGAGGATGACAAAAGGAGTGGAGTGAAAGGAGCAACATGAATGCAGAATTGTCTTAGTATGTATTAAACAAAGAACAGTTGTCAACTGCTCAGAGTGTGTTGCTGGAAAATCACAGCAGGTCAGGCAGCATCCAAGGAGCAGGAAAATCAACATTTTGGGCTGGAGCCCTTCATCAGGAAGGGCTTATGCTCCGAAAATCGATTTTCCTGCTCCTCTGATGCTACATGACCTGCTGTGCTTTTCCAGCAACACACTCTGAGCTCTGATCTCCAGCATCTGCAGACTTCACCATCTCCTGGTAGTCAACTACTGTTTCAGGACCTGAGTAGGTTCATGGTCGAATTCCCCAGGGATCAGTGTTAGGGGTATTGTTGTTTGTTACCCTCATTTGTTCATGGGCATCATTGCCTGGGCCAGCATTTATCACCTGTCCCTAGTTGCCCCTTGAGAAGGTGGGGGTGAGCTGCCTTCTTGAACCACTGCAGTCCATGTGCTGTAGGTTGACCCACAATGCCCTTAGGGAGGGAATTCCAGGGTTTTGACCCAGTGACACTGCAGGAACAGCTGCCAAGGCTGGATGGTGAGTGGCTTGGAATAACTGCACTATCACAGTGCAGATAAAGGCCATTTGGCACCAACCCTCCAAAGAGAATCCCACCCTATCCCTGAAACCCCACACTTACAATAGTTAACTCACCTAGCCTACACACTACGGGTAATTTCGCAGTCAGTCCACCCAACCTGCATATGTTTGCACTGTGGGAGGAAACATACGCAGACACAGGAAGAATGTACAAACTCCACACAGTCGCCTGAGGCTGGGATTGAACCCAGATCCCTGGTGTTGTGAGGCAGTAGTGCTAACCACTGAGCCACCATGAACTTGCAGACAGTGGTGAGCCCATCCGTCTGCTGTCTTTATTATAGTGCACATTTGAAAGATGCAATCAAAACAGCCTTGGAGAGTTACTGCAGTGAATCTTGCAGACGCTACAGACTGCTGCCACTGTGCACAGTCGAGGGAGTGAATGCTGAAGGTGGTGGATGTGGGGCTGGTCAAGTGAACTATTCTGTCCTGGATGGTGTCAAGCTTCTTGAGTGTTGTTGGAGCTGCCCCCATCCAGGGCAAGTAGCCAGTATACCACCCCAGAGATGGGAGATGGTCAAATTCTCTCTTATAGCCTGGCACTTCCTCCTGCGACTTCCTTCAGTCTTATTGTCTCCCCAAGATCTCTGCACTCCTCCAAATGGATAGCACATTAGCCCAGTGGTTAGCACTGCTACCTCAGGGTGCCAGGTTCGATTCCACCCTCCGGCGAGTGCCTGCGTGGAGTTTGCACATGGTCCCCATATCTGTGTGGGACTCCCCCCCACAATCCAAAGATATGCAGGTAGGCTGGATTGGCCATGGGAAATTGCCTGTAGTATCTAGGGATGTGCAGGTTGGGTGGATTAGCCATGGGAAATACAGGGTTATAGCGATCGGGGGGGGAGGGCAAGGAGACTGGGCGGGATGCTCTTTCAGGGGGTCAGTGTGGACGCAATGGGCTGAATGGCCTGCTTCCACACTGTCAGGGATTCTGTGATTCTAATGGTAGCCACTGGAGCATCCCTGATTTCCATCACTTCACCTCCGGTAGCCATGCCTTCAGCTGCCTGGGCCCTGAGCTTTGTAAAAACTGTGTGCACTTATACATTCGACATTCCTACCCAGCTGAAGACTGCAACCTGCCACAATAGGCAGGGGATGGTGGTGAAACACTAAGAAGGTCACCAGATCAATAATCGAACCAGCTGACCGACAGTGTGACCCTGGCAGCTGGTGGAACTAAAACGCACTTACAGTAAATGCCGTGCAAAATATTGTTTTCCCTTCACTTCAATGTTTCTTTTCAACTTTGCTGATGAGTGGAAGGCAAAATGCTGTGACAATTCAAGGCTGAGATGGATTTTTTTTAAATCAGGAAGCGAATCAAGGGTTAGAGGGAAAAGGCAGGAAAGTGGGGTTAATGATGATCAGCTAAGATCTCCTTGGAATAAAGTCAAAGTCACATGACACCAGGATATAGTCCAACAAGTTCATTTCAAATCAGCTGCTCCAAAAGATTGTGATTTCAAATGAACCCGTTGGACGATAACCTGGTGTCATGTGACTTCGACACTTGGGCAGCACGGTGGCACAGTGGTTAGCACTGCTGCCTCACAGCGCCAGAGACCCGGGTTCAATTCCCGCCTCAGGCTACTCTCTGCTTGGAGTTTGCACATTCTCCCCGTGTCTGCTTGGGTTTCCTTCGGGTGCTCCGGTTTCCTCCCACAGTCCAAAGATGTGCAGGTCAGGTGAATTTGCCATGCTAAATTGCCCGTAGTGTTAGGTAAGGGGTAGATGTAGATGTAGGGGTGGGTTGCGCTTCGGCGGGGCGGTGTGGACTTGTTGGCCCGAAGGGCCTGTTTCCACACTGTAAGTAATCTAATCTAATCTAATCTTCCACATCACAGTTACTACTTATTGAAAGGTACAGCAGACTTGATGGGCTGAATGGCCTACTGCTCCTTTTTTCATGGAATCCCTACAGTGTGGAAACTGGCCCTTCGGCACAACATTGGTATTCATTTTCCAATGTTCTATAGATTCAGGATCAGTTCCTGTGAATTGGAGGGTGGCACATATTTTCCCACTTTTTAAGAAAGGAGGGAGAGAGAAAACAGGGAATTATAGAGCGGTTAGTCTGATGTTAGTGGTGGGAAAGATGCTGGAGTCAATTATAAAAGATGAACATATGACTCACTTGGATAGCAGTAACAGGATTGTTCAGAGTCAGCATGGATTTATGAAGGGGATATCGTGCTTGACTAATCTTCTGGAATATCTGGAGGATGTAGCTATGAAGATGGACAAGGGAGAGTCAGTGGATATAGTGTACCTGGACTTTCAGAAAACCTTTGATAAGGTCCCACATCGGAGATTAGTGAGCAAAGGTAGGGAACATGGTATTGGGGGCAAAATACTGATTTGGATTGAAAATTGGTTGGCTGACAGGAAGCAAAGAGTAGTGATAAATGGCTCCATTTCGGAATGGCAGACGGTGACCAGTGGGGTACCACAAGGTTTGGTGCTGGGACCGCAGCTGTTTACAATATACATTAATGATATAGATGAGGGCATTAAAAGTAATATTGGTAAATTTGCTGATGGGTGACAGGGTGAAATGTGAGGAGGATGTTTTGAGAATACAGTGTGACTTGGACAGGCTAGGTGAGTGGACAGATGCATGGCAGATGCAGTTTAATGTGGATAAATGTGTGGTTATCCACTTTGTTGTCAAGAACAGGAAGGCAGATTACTATCTAAATGGAGTCAAGTTAGGTAAAAGGGCAGTACAAGGGGTCTAGGGTTCATGTACATCAGTCAATGAAAGCAAGCATGCAGGGACAGCAGGTAGTGAAGAAAGCTAATGGCATGCTGGCGTTCATAACAAGAAGGAAATGAGTATAGGAGCAAAGCCCTGGTGAGACCACACCTGGAATACTGTGTGCAGTTCTGGTCTCCAAATTTGAGGAAGGGCATTCTGGCTATTAAGGGAGTGCAGCATAAGTTCACGAGGTCAATTCCCGGAATGGCGGACTATCTTATGTTATGGAATCATAGAGTCATAGAGATGTAGCGCATGGAAACAGACCCTTCGGTCCAACCTGTCCATGCCGACCAGATATCCCAACCCAATCTAGTCCCACCTGCCAGCACCCGGCCCATATCCCTCCAAACCCTTCCTATTCATATACCCATCCAAATGCCTCTTAAATGTTGCAATTGTACCAGCCTCCATCACTTCCTCTGGCAGCTCATTCCATACACGTACCACCCTCTGTGTGAAAAAGTTGCTCCTTAGGTCTCTTTTATATCTTTCCCCTCTCACTCTAAACCTATGTCCTCTAGTTCTGGACTCCCCGATCCCAGGGAAAAGACTTTGTCTATTTATCCTATCCATGCCCCCGATAATTTTGTAAACCTCTAGAAGGTCACCCCTCAGCCTCCGAAGCTCCAGGGAAAACAGCCCCAGCCTGTTCAGCCTCTCCCTATAGTTCAAATCCTCCAACCCTGGCAACATCCTTGTAAATCTTTTTGAACCCTTTCTACCTGTGACTCCACTTTCAAGGAGCTATGAACCTGCACTCCAAGGTCTCTTTGTTCAGCAACATTCCCTAGGACCCTACCATTAAGTGTATAAGTCCTGCTAAGATTTGCTTTCCCGAAATGTAGCACCTTGCATTTATCTGAATTAAACTCCATCTGTCACTTCTCAGCCCATTGGCCCATCTAGTCCAAATCCTGTTGTAGTCTGAGGTAACCCTCTTTGCTGTCCACTACACCTCCAATTTTGGTGTCATCTGCAAACTCACTAACTGTACCTCTTATGCTCGCATCCAAATCATTTATGTAAATAACAAAAAGTGGAGATCCTTGTGGTACTCCACTGGTCACAGGCCTCCAGTCTGAAAAACAACCCTCCACCACCACCCTCTGTCTTCTACCTTTGAGCCAGTTCTGTATCCAAATGGCTAGTTCTTCCTGTATTCCGTGAGATCTAACCTTGCTAATCAGTCTCCCATGGGGAACCTTGTCGAACACCTTACTGAAGTCCATAAAGATCACATCTACTGCTCTGCCCTCATCAATCTTCTTTGTTACTTCTTCAAAAAACTCAATCAAGTTTGTGAGATATGATTTCCCACGCACAAAGCCATGTTGACTATCCCGAATCAGTCCTTGCTTTTCCAAATACATGTACATCCTGTCCCTCAGGATTCCCTCCAACAACTTGCCCACCACCAAGGTCAGGCTCACTGGTCTATAGTTCCCTGGCTTGTCCTTACCGCCCTTCTTAAACAGTGGCACCACGTTAGCCAACCTCCAGTCTTCCGGCACCTCACCTGTGGCTATTGATTATACAAATATCTCAGCAAGAAGCCCATAATCACTTCTCTAGCTTCCCACCGAGTTCTCAGGTACACCTGATCAGGTCCTGGGGATTTATGTCGGGTTTATGTTGAAAGATTGGAGCGACTGAGATTGTATATGCTTGAATTTAGAAGGCTGAGAGGGGATCTGATCGAGACGTATAAGATTATTAAAGGATTCGACACTCTGTTGATGGGTGAGTCCCGAACCAGAGGACACAGTTTAAAAATAAGGGGTAGGCCACTTAGAACAGAGTTGAGGAGAAACTTCTTCACCCAGAGAGTGGTGGATGTATGGAATGCTCTGCCCCAGAAGATAGTGGAGGCCAAGTCTCTGGATACTTTCAAGAAAGAGATGGATAGAGCTCTTAGAGATAGTGGAATCAAAGGTTATGGGGATAAGGCAGGAACAGGATACTGATTGTGGATGATCAGCCATGATCATAATGAATGGTGGTGCTGGCTTGCAGAGCCAAATGTCACAGGTCCACACCAACCCTCCAGATAGTAACCCACCTAGACCCATTCCCCTTACCCTATATTTACCTCTGACTAATGCCCCTAACCTATACATTGCTATACACTATGGGCAGTTTAGCATGGCCAATTCACCCTGACCTGCACATCTTTGGACAGTGGGAGGATGCCAGAGCACACAGAGGAAACCCACGCAGACACGGGGAGAATGTGCAAACTCCACACAGACAGTCGCCTGAAGTGGGAATCAAACCCGGGTCCCTGGCGCTGAGGCAGCAGTGCTAACCACTGAGCCACTGTGCCGCCCCATTTTGTCCACCCCCCCCATTCAACACTGACACTTCCACAGCACGGCTACTATGTTATTGAATAGTAGAGCAGACTCGATGGGCTGAATGGTCTACTTCTGCTCCTTTTGTTTTAAAAATGGTCTCTTACAGAGTGTTGCCAACAACTCAGGTTCAAGCCCCGCCCTGCCAGAGGTCACCGTGGTAGTTCTGTTTTCTTGGTCTGAGATTGAGCAGTAATGACCCTTGGGGTTGAAGAATGTGGTACTAGAAAAGCACAGCTGGTCAGGCAGCATCTGAGGAGCAGGAGAGGCAATGTTTTGAGCCTGACGGGCTGTGCTTTTCCAGTACCACACTCTTCGACTCTGATCTCCAGTATCTGCAGTCCTCACTTTCTCCCAATAATGACCCTCCCGTCAAATTCACCATCAGTTACCTCTATTTCTCTCTCTCTCAATCTCTCTCTCTCTCTCTCTCTCTCTCTCTCTCTCTATGATGAGTGAACAGCTTCTGGGCCTGTGGGGACTTTCACCCGATAGTGATAACTGCTGGAGAAATCTCTCCCACTGTTTGTATGAGCCAGCTGACATGGACTGTGCTGGGAAAAGGAATTTGTCAAGTTAGAGATTGTCATTCAGACATTGTCGTAGACAACAGGAAACATGGAGTGTGGAGGAGTCACAGCACTGATTATTCACTCCAAAATATGTCCTTGTTTTACCCCAAACATGTTCAAAATAAATTGGAAATCCTGGATAAAAACCTCACAATACCCACCACTGCTCTGTTAAATCTTTCACTGCAGGGGCAATATCAGCAGTTCCTCCACTATTACTGGGTCAAAAGCCTGGCTCTCCCTACCCTGGTCCCATCCAGTTTACTCTGGATATCAGGATCCCAGGGCAGTTCTAACCCAACGGCCTTTATTAAAGCAAACTTCAAAACAAAACACTGCAAAACTCTTACCCTTAACAGAGCTCGCAGTCACAAGTGAACCAGTCCACGTGGATTTTTCTCAGATCAGTCAGAAGCAAGTGATCAGCTCACTCCATCTGAACCTTCAGCCATTGCTCAGAGCACCCTCTGAGCTAATTAGCTACACTCTGAGGGAAAGCTTCCTTAAACTGATACAAAACAGTCCACGTGATCACACTGTGTGTTTTTAAACAAGACTCCACTCTTTTCAGAGTTACAGTGACATGTGTGGAGTTTGCACATTCTCCCCGTGTCTGCGTGGGTTTCCTCCGGGTGCTCCGGTTTCCTCCCACAGTCCAAAGATGTGCAGGTCAGGTGAATTGGCCATGCTAAATTGCCTGTAGTGTTAGGTAAGGGGTAGATGTAGGGGTATGGGTGGGTTGCGCTTCGGCGGGGCGGTGTGGACTTGTTGGGCCGAAGGGCCTGTTTCCACACTGTAAGTAATCTCATCTAATCTAATCTAAATCAGTACATCACTCTGCAGTGACAACACTTAATCTAAACACACACTCACAACTCACACAGTCTCTCTCACACACACATACACTCACACACTCTCTCACATACACATACACTGACACACTCTCTCACACATACACATACATACTCATACTCTCTCACACGCATATTCACACTCTCTCTCACACACACACTCATACTCTCTCACACACACTCATACTCTCTCACACTCATACTCTCACACACTCATACTCACACACACACATTCACACACACTCACACATTCATACTCTCTCTCACACACACTCTCTCACACACTCACACTCTCTCACACACATACACCTGTTACTTCAGCAAAACACTGAATTACATTAAAAACAATTAATCTTTTAATAATTACATCACCTGTACGTTCACTTCATTTCATTTCACTAACCCTGCAATTTTTCAGGTAATATCCGTGTACGGACATCACATGGACTGCAGTGGTTCCGGAAGGCAGCTCCCCACCTTGTCAAGGGACAGGCGATGTCTCCTGACCAGCCAGCGAGAGCGATTTCCCATGAATGAAAACAAAGGCACTGCTATTGAGATGTCAATCACAGAATCAGACAGCACACAGGCATCCCACTTTATCTGTGCCTGCTCTTTGGAAGATCTATCCATTTCCACGTCATGAACTTACTCAATTCTCGTTCCAGGTTCCCTATTAAATCTGGAGCTCATTCCCAGTTGTAACAATTCACTGAATTAAAGAAAGATTGCCCCACCTCCCCTTTAGCTGTTCTGCTTATGTGTTAAATCTGTATTCACCAGCGACTGACTCTGCCGTTGAGGGAAAGAAATCAAAGTTATTAGGAGCAAGAGAAGGCCATTCAGCCCTTCAGGGAGGAAGGGAGGATGGCAGGTGCTGGAGATCAGAGTCAAGAGTGTGGGGCTGGAAAAGCACAACAGGTCAGGCAGCATCCGTGGAGCAGGAGACTCAATGTTTCGGGCAAAAGCCCTTCATCAGAGCTGATTCTCCTACTGCTCGGATGCTGTCTGACCTGCTGTGCTCTGTCAGCCCTTCAGCCTCCTCTGCTCCAGGTCGTTCTGCTGTAACGCGCGTTTCATCACTGCAAATTCTCTGTAACCTGATCGACAAAGTGGGGACGCTGTTACCAAAGTGCAAACTTTTAAAACGTGTATTGGCTGTAACATGATTACACTGCCAACACTTTAAGCTCTGTTTCCAAGGTGTGATTTTTCTATAACGTGGGGTTGCACAAGAACACAACCATCACGTTATAGAAGGATGACCTGTATTTGATAAGATCATAGCTAGTCTGTTAAAGCTAGCTTTAACTCCACTTTCCCAACTGTTTTCCACAACCTTCGATTCCTCGATCGGTCAAAATCTGTCCAACATTTCTTTGTGTCTATAATGTCAAAACCAGATGCTGGTTTTGAGCATCTCCGTTAAATCTCACCCAGGTTCTGACAAGAGCTACCTTGGTTTCTCCGAGCTGTCCACCTTGACTGAAGTCAAGATTAGAGTGATGCTGGAAAAGCACAGCAGGTCAGGCAACATCCGAGAAGCAGGAGAATCGACGTTTCGGGCAAAAGCCCTTCGTCAGGAAGGATGTCTTCGCGATGTTAATATTGAGACCTGTATGGTCACAATATAACTGGAGCAGCTTCAGATTCCTGATGAAGGGCTTTTGCCTGAAACGTCGGTTTTCCTGCTCCTCGGATGCTGCCTGACCTGCTGTGCTTTTCCAGCATCACTCCAACCTTGACTCTAATCTCCAGCATCTGCAGTACCTAGCTCCCCCCACATGGACTGAAGTCCGTCCCCAAGCCTATTACTGTCCCAGTGAATGTCCGCAGTCTCTCTAAGACCTTAACTTCTGTTGTGTGAAGTCTCATGTGTTTGGAACTTACTCAGAGCAGCCATTGACCAGTGTTGATGACCTGGTCAACCGTCTTCATTCAAGAGAGAAAACTTTGCGAGGATTATCGCTGACACGAAATGAGTCACTAGGGGTGTGCAGGGCAGTGTATTCCCGACATCCTTAACACTTCTCTGTTTAACCTCTGCAAAACAAGACAGAATAAAAGGTTACGGGTCAATCTGCTGTAACGCGCGTTTTGTCAGCGCACATTGGCTATAACGCGACTGGCGAATCGAGGACGCTGTTTGAATAATGTGAACTTTGTACCGCATGGGTAAAGCGATTTCCTATTAGCGATCTTCTGCAGCGCGATTTTCTACAGTGTGAGGTTGGAGAGGAAGACAGCTGTCGAGCTACAGCAGAACAACCTGCATTTCTTCACAAAGACTGGGCAGCAGCCCTGGTAAAGGAGTGGCCTGTACCAATACAGGTCAGTACTTAGCGTGCAGTCCACCCCTCACCCCAACCCCTGCCCTCAGGAACCAGCACTGACCCTGACCTCAAACAAACACAAAGAGGCTGTTGGGATCAATTAGACTTTGTGTAAGTGCCTAGTGCAGTTGAGAGCAAATCTTCGATTGGTACAGTGATGGTTGCCATTGGTTACCATGTGCTCTGAGGAACAGCTCTCCAAATTGTTCTGTTCCCCTTACTGTTTCCCCACAACACTACAAAACCCCCTCTTCAAGAACAATTCCAAATCCCTTTGAAAGTTCCTCTGCTTCCCCCACCCTTTCAAGCGTGTCCACATCACCACAACTCACTGCAGCAAAAAAAATGCCTCTTCCTTTTCCATCATGATTTGAAATCTGTCTCTCTCTGGTTGCTAACCCTTCGTCCATCTATTTAATGTCTATCACAACCTTCATTAAATTTCCTCTTCACCTCATCCTCTGTTGAGGAGAGTAATCCCAGCAATTCTAGTCTCTCCACAGGACTGAGGTGCTACCAAAAACGTTCCCCATTCTGATGTTCACTCTTATTGCCTCTTGAAACAAGGACAGACTGAGGAAAAGAGATGGCCAGAAAGTGTCAGTTATGCTATTTAAAGTCAGTCCCTTCAGTCATGGAGACAGGTCGAGTCTGTCCTCAGGAGAAAAGAGAGGTCTGAAGGGAAAACTGAGAGAGATCTTCAAAACGTAGCATGTGTGGCTCGGCGGTTGGCACTGCTGCCTCACAGCGCCAGGGACCTGGGTTTGATTCCAACCTCAGGAGATTGTCCGTGCGGAGTTTTCACGTCCTCCCCGTGTCTGCCTGGGTTTCCTCCGGGTGCTCCGGTTTCCTCCCACAATCCAAAGATGTCCAGGTTAAGTGGGTTAGCCATGGGAAATTGCCTGCAGTGTTCAGGGATCTGCAGGTTAGTTGGGTTAGCCTTGGAACTGCAGGGTTATAGGGATGGGATGGGTGTGGCTGGGATGCTCTTCAGACAATCGGTGTGGACTCAATGGGCCGAATGGCCTGCTCCCACACTGTAGGAATTCTATGATCCTCAAAACCATGAGGAATCTGGATAGAACACTTCCATGGAAAACCTGTTCACTTTGGTTGAAGGATCTGGAAACAGAGAGCGCAGATTTAACCAGCACCGTGAGATGGTGGGGATTTACCTCCAACACCATATGTTTACTTGATGCAACATAATTTCTGTCATTTACTGAACATAAGAAACAAGGCCTGGATATTCCAGTATTGGAGAATCACACAGACAATCTTTACAATGAACCAGTACGTACAATCATTACATTCCTCTGCCACATAAGAGTCCGGGCTAATATTAGTTACAACAGAACAACATGATTATGTAGAGTTCCATGCTTCAGGTGTTTCAAGGTAAGATAGAATATGAGACATCAGAGAATACCTTCAGTCAAATAAAGACATTCAGACTATCAAGTCTGCAGAGAACCTCTGAAGAATATCCCACCCTATCCCTGTAATCCTGCATTTCCCATGGCTAACATACCTGGTGTGCACATCCCTGGACATTATGGGGCAATTTAGCCTGGCTAATCCACCCAACCTGCACATCCTTGGACTGCAGGAGGAAACCCATGCAGACACGGGGAGGGGGGGATTGTGCAAACTCCACACTGACAGTCTTGGTAACCTCAGACCGTATTCTATGGTGCAGGGGTAATATCACGAACATTTCCCGTACATCAAATACTGGCATTCCGACAGACCGAGTGTGAGACGTAACCCAACAAGAGGGAAAGACCACTTCGCACAGGAGGTGGTTAGGATGAGGAAGGTGCTGCCTGACAGTGTGGTGGAGCCATGTTCAGCTCAGGTATACAAGTGGGAATCCAATCATTATCCATCCAGGGAAAGATGCAGGGTTCTGGAGAAAAGGATGGCCAGTTGGTCCTTCCATCAAAGAGTCAGCATGGAAATGATGGCCGAATGGCCTCCATTGTGCTGTAACTATGCTTTTTCAGAAGAAGATTGGTACAGTTTTAGATTAGATTACTTACAGTGTGGATACAGGCCCTTCGGCCCAACAAGTCCACACTGACCCTCCGAAGAGCAACCCACCCAGACCCGTTCCCCTGCATTTACCCCTTCACTTAACACTACGGGCAATTTAGCACGGCCAATTCACCTGACCTGTGACTGTGGGAGGAGACTGGAGCAAACCCACGCAGACACGGGGAGAATGTGTAAACTCCACGCGGACAGTTGCCTGAGGCAGGAATTGAACCGGGTCTCTGGCGCTGTGATGCAGCAGTGCTAACCAAGGGCTAAAGGGATCCAAGGGATTGGGGAGAAAGCGAGGACAGGGGAGTGAGTTGGATTCTGCGCCATGACTATACCGAATGGCAGAGCAGCTTTAAGGGGCCGAATGGCCTACCTCTGCTCCTATTTTCTATGCTTTCCATGACTCGATGATACTATTTGACTGATATGAGTTTGTTGTTGAAATCTTGTGCCTCACCTCCCAAATGCAACATCTAAAAGGACAGAATTTCATAACGGCTGCAGTGCTTCAACGCTCTCTCTCGCTCTTCACCTCCCTTCGGAACGTTCAAACTGCAATAATCCTCTGACTTCACTTCTCCACCTTCACTGATTTAGTTTTGAGTGCTGCCTTACAGAAAGAGCATTAAATCTTCAGGGAGTACAGAGGGCAGGATGCTGGAAGGGTTTTGGGAAACTAAACTCATGAGGAGAGAACCTAAAATATTCCGACTGTTTCCACTGGAGACGATTTAACAGATCTTTGTAAAGAATGGTGCCAGTGTTATGGCAGTGTAAATAGGGGGAAACTCTTTCTGTTGCTCAGGTCCCAAAGAGTCCATCAGACTCAGACAATGATTAACAGGGTGTGGAGACGCATTCAGGGAAATTTCTTGGCGTGAGCCAGCTGACTGAAGGACTGCATCATCACTGGGAATGGTTAAGACATTAATGGAAAAGTGAGGTGCTGGGGAAGCCCAGTAGGTCAGGCAACATCCGAGGAGCAGGGGAGTCGACATTTCGGGCAAAAGCCCTTCATCATTTGCTGGAAATGTCGACTCTCCTGTTCCTCGGATGTTGCCTACCTGCTGCGCTTTTCCAGCAACACACTCTTCGACTCTGATCTGCAGTCCGCACTTTCGCGTGGTTAAGACAGTGTCAAATTCTCAACCCTGAGTTCAAATCTCTCCATTCCCACATCCCTTTCTACCTTTTATTCGTGCATGAAGGCAAGCACTGCTGGCTGGCCCAGCATTTACTGCTCGTCTCCAGTTGCCCTGAGGAAGCTCATGGTGAGCTACCTTCTTGAACCGCTGCAGTCCATGTGCTGTGGGGAGACCCACAATGCCCTTAGGGAGGGAATTCCAAGATTTTGACTCAGCGACACTGAAGGAATGGCGATATATTTCCCAAGTCAGGATTGTGAGTGGCTTGGAGGGGGGAGTTTATGGGTGGTGGTGTCCCATTTATTCCTGTACCTATTTCCAGGTCTACCACCCACCATGCTCTCTGTGTTCCTCTGGCCCCTTGCACATCCCACCCCCAGTTTCCATCGCTCCACCATTGCCCGGACTGCAGCTATCACAAGACGACACAGGCACTATACAAATGCCAAGTTGTGGTATTTTGTGAAACGGACACACACATTATGTAACAGTCAGCGATGTGTGTCAAAGGTTATAGACGACACTCCTGTGTAGCACTGAGGGAGTGCTGCACTGTCAGAGCCCATACTGAGAGAGTGCTACACTGTCCAATCCCATACTGAGAGAGTGCTGCACTGTCCGATCCCATACTGAGGGAGTGCTGCACTGTCAGAGCCCATACTGAGAGAGTGCTACACTGTCCAATCCCATACTGAGAGAGTGCTACACTGTCCGATCCCATGCTGAGGGAGTGCTGCACTGTCCGATCCCATACTGAGGGAGGGCTGCACTGTCCGATCCCATACTGAGGGGGTGCTGAACTGTCTGACCCCTTACTGAGAGAGTGCTGCACTGTCAGAGCCCATACTGAGAGAGTGCTACACTGTCCGATCCCATGCTGAGGGAGTGCTGCACTGTCCGATCCCATACTGAGGGAGGGCTGCACTGTCCGATCCCATACTGAGGGGGTGCTGAACTGTCTGACCCCTTACTGAGAGAGTGCTGCACTGTCCGATCCCATACTGAGGGAGTGCTGAACTGTCCGATCCCACACTGAGAGAGTGCTGCACTGTCCGATCCCATACTGAGGGAGTGCTGCACTGTCCGATCCCATACTGAGGGAGTGCTGCACTGTCCGATCCCACACTGAGGGGGTGCTGCACTGTCCGATCCCATACTGAGGGGGTGCTGCACTGTCTGACCCCTTACTGAGAGAGTGCTGCACTGTCCGATCCCATACTGAGGGAGTGCTGAACTGTCCGATCCCACACTGAGAGAGTGCTGCACTGTCCGATCCCATACTGAGGGAGTGCTGCACTGTCCGATCCCATACTGAGGGAGTGCTGCACTGTCCGATCCCACACTGAGAGAGTGCTGCACTGTCCGATCCCACACTGAGGGAGTGCTGCACTGTCTGATTCCATACTGAGAGAGTGCTGCACTGTCCGATCCCATACTGAGGGAGTGCTGCACTGTCCGATCCCATACTGAGGGAGTGCTGAACTGTCCGATCCCATACTGAGGGGGTGCTGCACTGTCCGATCCCATACTGAGGGAGTGCTGCACTGTCCGATCCCATACTGAGGGGGTGCTGCACTGTCCGATCCCATACTGAGGGAGTGCTGAACTGTCCGATCCCATACTGAGGGAGTGCTGCACTGTCCGATCCCATACTGAGGGGGTGCTGCACTGTCCGATCCCATACTGAGGGAGTGCTGCACTGTCCGATCCCATACTGAGAGAGTGCTGCACTGTCCGATCCCATACTGAGAGAGTGCTGCACTGTCCGATCCCATACTGAGAGAGTGCTGCACTGTCCGATCCCATACTGAGAGAGTGCTGCACTGTCCGATCCCATACTGAGAGAGTGCTGCACTGTCCGATCCCATACTGAGAGAGTGCTGCACTGTCCGATCCCATACTGAGGGAGTGCTGCACTGTCCGATCCCATACTGAGGGGGTGCTGCACTGTCCGATCCCATACTGAGGGAGTGCTGCACTGTCCGATCCCATACTGAGAGAGTGCTGCACTGTCCGATCCCATACTGAGAGAGTGCTGCACTGTCCGATCCCATACTGAGAGAGTGCTGCACTGTCCGATCCCATACTGAGGGGGTGCTGCACTGTCCGATCCCATACTGAGAGAGTGCTGCACTGTCCGATCCCATACTGAGGGAGTGCTGCACTGTCCGATCCCATACTGAGGGAGTGCTGCACTGTCCGATCCCACACTGAGGGAGTGCTGCACTGTCCGATCCCACACTGAGAGAGTGCTGCACTGTCCGATCCCATACTGAGGGAGTGCTGAACTGTCCGATCCCACACTGAGAGAGTGCTGCACTGTCCGATCCCATACTGAGGGAGTGCTGCACTGTCCGATCCCATACTGAGAGAGTGCTGCACTGTCCGATCCCACACTGAGGGAGTGCTGCACTGTCTGATTCCATACTGAGAGAGTGCTGCACTGTCCGATCCCATACTGAGGGAGTGCTGCACTGTCCGATCCCATACTGAGAGAGTGCTGCACTGTCCGATCCCATACTGAGGGAGTGCTGCACTGTCCGATCCCATACTGAGAGAGTGCTGCACTGTCCGATCCCATACTGAGAGAGTGCTGCACTGTCCGATCCCATACTGAGAGAGTGCTGCACTGTCCGATCCCATACTGAGGGGGTGCTGCACTGTCCGATCCCATACTGAGAGAGTGCTGCACTGTCCGATCCCATACTGAGGGAGTGCTGCACTGTCCGATCCCATACTGAGGGAGTGCTGCACTGTCCGATCCCATACTGAGGGAGTGCTGCACTGTCCGATCCCACACTGAGAGAGTGCTGCACTGTCCGATCCCATACTGAGGGAGTGCTGCACTGTCCGATCCCACACTGAGAGAGTGCTGCACTGTCCGATCCCATACTGAGGGAGTGCTGCACTGTCCGATCCCACACTGAGAGAGTGCTGCACTGTCCGATCCCATACTGAGGGAGTGCTGCAATGTCCGATCCCATACTGAAGGAGTGCTGCACTGTCCGATCCCATACTGAGGGGGTGCTGCACTGTCTGATGCCATACTGAGGGAGTGCTGCACTGTCCGATCCCATACTGAGAGAGTGCTGCACTGTCCGATCCCATACTGAGGGGGTGCTGCACTGTCCGATCCCATACTGAGGGAGTGCTGCACTGTCCGATCCCATACTAAGGGAGTGCTGCACTGTCCGATCCCATACTGAGGGGGTGCTGCACTGTCCGATCCCATACTGAGAGAGTGCTGCACTGTCCGATCCCATACTGAGGGAGTGCTGCACTGTCCGATCCCATACTGAGGGGGTGCTGCACTGTCCGATCCCATACTGAGAGAGTGCTGCACTGTCCGATCCCATACTGAGGGGGTGCTGCACTGTCCGATCCCATACTGAGAGAGTGCTGCACTGTCCGATCCCATACTGAGGGGGTGCTGCACTGTCCGATCCCATACTGAGGGAGTGCTGAACTGTCTGATCCCATACTGAGGGAGTGCTGCACTGTCCGATCCCATACTGAGGGGGTGCTGCACTGTCCGATCCCATACTGAGGGAGTGCTGCACTGTCCGATCCCATACTGAGAGAGTGCTGCACTGTCCGATCCCATACTGAGGGAGTGCTGCACTGTCCGATCCCATACTGAGGGAGGGCTGCACTGTCCGATCCCATACTGAGGGGGTGCTGAACTGTCTGACCCCTTACTGAGAGAGTGCTGCACTGTCCGATCCCATACTGAGGGAGTGCTGCACTGTCCGATCCCACACTGAGAGAGTGCTGCACTGTCCGATCCCATACTGAGGGAGTGCTGCACTGTCCGATCCCATACTGAGGGAGTGCTGCACTGTCCGATCCCATACTGAGGGGGTGCTGCACTGTCCGATCCCATACTGAGAGAGTGCTGCACTGTCAGATCCCATACTGAGAGAGTGCTGCACTGTCCGATCCCATACTGAGGGGGTGCTGCACTGTCCGATCCCATACTGAGAGAGTGCTGCACTGTCCGATCCCATACTGAGGGGGTGCTGCACTGTCCGATCCCATACTGAGGGGGTGCTGCACTGTCCGATCCCATACTGAGAGAGTGCTGCACTGTCCAATCCCATACTGAGGGAGTGCTGCACTGTCCGATCCCATACTGAGAGAGTGCTGCACTGTCCGATCCCATACTGAGAGAGTGCTGCACTGTCCGATCCCATACTGAGGGAGTGCTGCACTGTCCGATCCCATACTGAGGGAGTGCTGCACTGTCCGATCCCATACTGAGGGAGTGCTGCACTGTCCGATCCCATACTGAGAGAGTGCTGCACTGTCCGATCCCATACTGAGAGAGTGCTGCACTGTCCGATCCCATACTGAGGGGTTGCTGCACTGTCCGATCCCATACTGAGGGGGTGCTGCACTGTCCGATCCCATACTGAGAGAGTGCTGCACTGTCCGATCCCATACTGAGGGGGTGCTGCACTGTCCGATCCCATACTGAGGGAGTGCTGAACTGTCTGATCCCATACTGAGGGAGTGCTGCACTGTCCGATCCCATACTGAGGGGGTGCTGCACTGTCCGATCCCATACTGAGAGAGTGCTGCACTGTCCGATCCCATACTGAGAGAGTGCTGCACTGTCCGATCCCATACTGAGGGATTGCTGCACTGTCCGATCCCATTCTGAGGGAGTGCTGCACTGTCCGATCCCATACTGAGAGAGTGCTGCACTGTCCGATCCCATACTGAGAGAGTGCTGCACTGTCCGATCCCATACTGAGAGAGTGCTGCACTGTCCGATCCCATACTGAGGGGGTGCTGCACTGTCCGATCCCATACTGAGGGAGTGCTGCATTGTCCGATCCCATACTGAGAGAGTGCTGCACTGTCCGATCCCATACTGAGGGAGTGCTGCACTGTCCGATCCCATACTGAGAGAGTGCTGCACTGTCCGATCCCATACTGAGGAAGTGCTGAACTGTCCGATCCCATACTGAGGGAGTGCTGCACTGTCCGATCCCATACTGAGGGAGTGCTGCACTGTCCGATCCCATACTGAAGGAGTGCTGCACTGTCCGATCCCATACTGAGGGGGTGCTGCACTGTCCGATCCCATACTGAGGGAGTGCTGCACTGTCCGATCCCATACTGAGGGAGTGCTGCACTGTCCGATCCCATACTGAGAGAGTGCTGCACTGTCCGATCCCATACTGAGGGGGTGCTGCACTGTCCGATCCCATACTGAGGGAGTGCTGCACTGTCCGATCCCATACTGAGGGAGTGCTGCACTGTCCGATCCCATACTGAGGGAGTGCTGCACTGTCCGATCCCATACTGAGAGAGTGCTGCACTGTCCGTTCCCATACTGAGAGAGTGCTGCACTGTCCGATCCCATACTGAGAGAGTGCTGCACTGTCCGATCCCATACTGAGGGGGTGCTGCACTGTCCGATCCCATACTGAGGGGGTGCTGCACTGTCCGATCCTATACTGAGAGAGTGCTGCACTGTCAGATCCCATACTGAGGGGGTGCTGCACTGTCCGATCCCATACTGAGAGAGTGCTGCACTGTCCGATCCCATACTGAGGGAGTGCTGCACTGTCCGATCCCATACTGAGGGGGTGCTGCACTGTCCGATCCCATACTGAGGGAGTGCTGCACTGTCCGATCCCATACTGAGGGGGTGCTGCACTGTCCGATCCCATACTGAGGGAGTGCTGCACTGTCCGATCCCATACTGAGAGAGTGCTGCACTGTCCGATCCCATACTGAGGGGGTGCTGCACTGTCCGATCCCATACTGAGAGAGTGCTGCACTGTCAGATCCCATACTGAGGGGGTGCTGCACTGTCCTATCCCATACTGAGGGAGTGCTGCACTGTCCGATCCCATACTGAGGGGGTGCTGCAGTGTCCGATCCCATACTGAGGGAGTGCTGCACTGTCAGATCCCATACTGAGAGAGTGCTGCACTGTCCGATCCCATACTGAGAGAGTGCTGCACTGTCCGATCCCATACTGAGGAAGTGCTGCACTGTCCGATCCCATACTGAGAGAGTGCTGCACTGTCCGATCCCATACTGAGGGAGTGCTGCACTGTCCGATCCCATACTGAGGGAGTGCTGCACTGTCCGATCCCATACTGAGAGAGTGCTGCACTGTCCGATCCCATACTGAGAGAGTGCTGCACTGTCCGATCCCATACTGAGAGAGTGCTGCACTGTCCGATCCCATACTGAGGGGGTGCTGCACTGTCCGATCCCATACTGAGGGAGTGCTGCATTGTCCGATCCCATACTGAGGGAGTGCTGCACTGTCCGATCCTATACTGAGAGAGTGCTGCACTGTCAGATCCCATACTGAGGGGGTGCTGCACTGTCCGATCCCATACTGAGAGAGTGCTGCACTGTCCGATCCCATACTGAGGGAGTGCTGCACTGTCCGATCCCATACTGAGGGGGTGCTGCACTGTCCGATCCCATACTGAGGGAGTGCTGCACTGTCCGATCCCATACTGAGGGGGTGCTGCACTGTCCGATCCCATACTGAGGGAGTGCTGCACTGTCCGATCCCATACTGAGAGAGTGCTGCACTGTCCGATCCCATACTGAGGGGGTGCTGCACTGTCCGATCCCATACTGAGAGAGTGCTGCACTGTCAGATCCCATACTGAGGGGGTGCTGCACTGTCCGATCCCATACTGAGGGAGTGCTGCACTGTCCGATCCCATACTGAGGGGGTGCTGCAGTGTCCGATCCCATACTGAGGGAGTGCTGCACTCTCAGATCCCATACTGAGGATGAGACGTGAAGCAGGGGATTTGTTTACACTTTCGGGGGCTGCGAAAAGGCTGGGGAGCTCCATCCTGATGCCCTGAACCAAAACGTATACTCTAAGCTTTAACTCAAAAATGGTGTTGTTAACATCTCTCCAAGACTGCAGTGAAGTCACGTAACAGGTTGTAAACACTTTGACATATCGCAAGGCCATGACAGACACTGTAAACATTGTGAGTTATTGACTTATAGAATCAAATAACAACACAGCACAGGAGATCATTCGACCCATTGAGTTGATGATGGCCCTTTCAAAGAGCTAATCACTGCTCCAACACTTTATCCTGCAACTTGTTTTCTCTCTCAAACTTTTGCCTGATTTCTTTTGCAGAGGTGCTACAGTATCTGTACCCGCACCTCTCACGGTCAAAGATTGACCAAAGCTTGATAAACACGTCAGGGTAACAGGACAATGCAGAAAGAGTATGGCTCAGGGAGGTCTATCACCCACTCACGCAGCACCAGACCAACCCCTGGGATAGCATGACTCACGTATAAGGAGAGATTTGATCAGTTAGGACCATGCTGGGAAACTGATCTAACTAAGAGCGGCACTGTGGTTTATTGGTTAGCACTGCTGCCTTACAGCACCAGGGTCCCAGGTTCGATTCCAGCCTTGGGTGACTGTCTGTGTGGAGTTTGTACATTCTCCCCTTGTCTGTGCGGGCTTCCTCCAGGTGCTCTGGTTTCTTCCCACAATCTTAAAAATGTGCAGGTCAGGTGAATTAGCTATGCTAAATTCCCCTGGAATTAGATTAGATTACTTACAGTGTGGAAACAGGCCCTTTGGCCCAACATGTCCACACCGCCCTGCCGAAGCGCAACCCACCCATACCCCTAACCTAACACTACAGGCAATTTAGTATGGCCAATTCACCTAACCTGCACATCTTTGGAGTGTGGGAGGAAACCAGAACACCCGGAGGAAACCCACGCAGACACGGGGAGAATGTGCAAACTCCACACAGAGAGTCGCCTGAGGCAGTAATTGAACCCGGGTCTCTGAATGTTCAGGGATGTGTAGGTTAGGTGCATTAGTCAGGGGTAAACATAGGGGAATGGGTCTGGATGGTATACTCTTTGGAGGGTGGGGGTGAAGGGCCTGTCTCCAAACTGTAAGGGATTCTATTTTATGTTCACTGGAGTTTAGAAGAATGAGGGGATCTCGTAGACACCTACAAAATCCTCCCAGGATCAGACAGAGATAAATACAGGAGGGATGTTCCCAATGACCATGGGATCACAGGATAGGGGATAGGCCATTTAAGACTGAGATGAGGGAAAATGGAGGTGTGCTGGTGCAGTGGGTAGTGTCCCTATCTCTGAGCCAGTGGTTCACCAGGGAGGGTGCGTTCATGACATGATCATACAGGTTCAGAACCAACCTACAGATCCTTCCAAGTCATGGAGTGGGAGGGATTCCTGGTCAACTGTGTTTCTGATTTGCTCATTCACTCCCAGGATGAGGGTGTCACTGGCTAGACCAGCTTTAACTGCCCAGTGGGTGGTTACAGGTCAACCACTATGACAGAAAGGCACTTGAAGCGTTGACAATCACAGCTCCAAACTACAACACAGAAGCCCTTTGAGCCTGCCCCATCATCCAATTTGATCCTGGCTGATCACCCAATTCCAGTTTCTCCTTTCCCCAGAAATCTCTGCTCCCTTTCGTCATAAGAACCATCTCTCTCTCTCTCATTTTTGAAAACATTCAATGTTTTGAGCTCAACCGCTTTCTAGGGTAGAGAATTCACCAATCTCTGGGCGAAAACACGTGGAAAAGTGGAGGTTACTGAAATAACTCCCCAGGGGCCAGTATCCCGTCACCAAGTCACCCTTTAATTACACGGGGAGAGTCCCTGACACTAATCCAGCTCCCTCAGGGCCAACTCTCAGAGTGAACAGACCCCCCTGACCCTCCTGTTTATATCATTCAGCCAGGATTCCCTGATTGGGCCAGGTTAACAGCCCCAATCAGGGATCTCATGTTCTGACCTCATTACAATCCACCAGTGACCACATCAATTGGACTCCCTGAGCAAATGGTAGCATTCACACTCTCAGGTAAGGTCCTCCAAATCCCAATCATGTCAATTGTAAGACAGTTTCCCTCATCTCATCATGGAATCCCTACAGTGTGGAAACAGGCCCTTCAGCCCAACAAGTCCACACCGACCCTTCAAAGAGTAACCCATCCAGACCCATTCCCCTACCCTATTATCCTATATTTACACCTGACTAATGCACCTAATCTACACATCCCTGAACAAGATGGTCAATTTAGCATGGCCAATTCACCTAACCTGCACATTTTTGGACTGTGGGAGGAAACCAGAGCACCTGGAGGAAACCCACGCAGACACGGGGGAGAATGTGCAAACTCCTCACAGCCACTTGAGGTTGGAATCAAACCCAGGTCCCTGGCGTTGTGAGGCAGCAGTGTTAATCACTGAGCCACTGTGCTGCCTGTTCTTATAAATTCTGTCTCAGTGTGTCAAAGTTCCCTCTGTCTGGCAAGATTGCTTCAGCCTGAGGATGTGCAGGTTAGGTGAATTGGCCACGCTAAATTGAGGCTGGAATCAAACCCGGGTCCCTAATATGTGATACAGTCGTGCCTAACCACTGAGTCACTGTGCCACCTCTTAGACATAGTTTTTAGGACCAAAGGAATTGAAGTGTGTTGGGAGAACGTAGGAACAGGGCACTGAGTTGGATGATCAGCCATGACCATATGGAATGGTGGAGCAGGCTCGATGGGCTGAATGACCTGTGGCTGCTCCTATGTTTCTAAGTTTCTATGAATCTCCAATCACTCATCTCCATATGTGATTATCTGTTGAATGAGGTTCTGTCCTGTACTCCCCCAGCTAAATCCCATTTTGTTAACGTAATCATTCTTCTGAAAGAAGATGTTAACCTTTGGCACCTCCGAATCTGTTGAGAAACTAGCAACACATGTTGTATTTAGTAGCTGAAGTCCTAACGTCACAGTGCCTGCGCTTTGTTGCACAGCACCAGCTCCTGTTGCAAGCTCCACAGGTGTTAACAACATTAGCATAGATGTGACCTGCTAATCTCATCACTGCATGGCCAGTCTAATCCCTCTGAGGGAGCAGTAAGATATAAATAACCTGTTACAGCCAACAAACCAAGATAATAGATTCCAGACAACTCCCCTCTCCACAACCCTGGGCTGAGCATCTGCACCTATTCCATCCTCTCCCTCACCCTCTGAGTTTCCACCTCTGTGACTACACTACACTAGACTAGAGGAGGCATCGGGAGGGAGGGTGCAGAAGAGGTTTACCAGGATGCTGCCTGGATTAGAGGTTCTGAGCTATAAGAAGAAGGGGAAAAAAAAAATTAAGGTTGTTTTCCCTGGAGCGGTGGAGGCTGAGGGGAGACCTGATAGAAGTTTGTAAAATTATGAGAGGCATGGATAGGGCTGACGGTGAGAATCTTTATCCCAGAGCTGAAATGTCTAAAACTAGGGGGCATGCATTTAAAGTGAGAGGGGGAAAGTTCAAAGGAAATGTGAGGGGACAGGTTTTATTACACAGAGCGCAGTAGGAGTGTGGAACGCACTGCCGGGGAGTGGTGGAGGGGGCAGATATGATCGGGGCGTTTAAAAGACTTTTAGAAAAGCATGGAATATGTAAGAGATATGGACCAAGGCCAGGCAGAAGAGATTAGTTTAATTTGGCGTTATGGTTGGCACAACATCGTGGGCCGAAGGGCCTGTCTCAGTACTGTACTGTTCAATTGCTGCACAGCAAGATCCCACAATGAGATAATGGCCAGCTCGGGCTGCTTTTGCAATGTTGCCTGAAGGATAACAACTGACACTTACAGCAACACTAATAACAGAAAGGAAGCGCGATAAATAGGTTCCAATGTCAAAACGCTTGAGATCGATTGGAAATGGAAAGAATTAGCCCAGGGAGCTCATCCTGAATTAATCAAATCGACTGCTGCTACTACACTGACAGGACACTCTGACCTTTCCCTCTCCACCCATTGCCCTATTATGTCCTTCAGTCTCAGTCACACTCTGAATGGGGACAGGCCATTCAGCCCATCAAAACAATCCAGCCAGTTCCAAGAGAAGGTTTTGTTTGTATTCTACCATCCCTCTGACTCAGTAATTACTCAGTGAGTAAACGAGTTATCATAACTGATGGCAATTCCTGTTCACCCTTCACTACAGCCCCCTCAAAACCCCCTCCATCGTCACACCCTCCTGACCCTGTCCCACCAACACCGTACCCAGCAACCCCACTCAACACTCCCACCCAACACTTCCAACATCCCCAACACCCCACCCTGTAACCCTACCCAGCACCCTCACCCAGCACCCCCACCCAACACCCTCAACATCCCCAACACCCCACCCTGTAACCCTACCCAGCACTCCCGCCCAGCACCCCCACCCAACACCCTCAACATCCCCAACACACCCACTCAGCACCCCACCCTGCACCCCCACCCAGCACCCCCACCCAACACCCTCAACATCCCCAACACACCCACTCAGCACCCCACCCTGTAACCCCACCCTGCACTCCTACCCAACACCCTCAACATCCCCAACACACCCACCCAACACCGCACCCTGCACTCCCACCCAGCACCCCCACCCAACACTTCCAACATCCCCAACACCCCACCCTGTAACCCCACCCAGCACCCCCACCCAACACTTCCAACATCCCCAACACCCCACCCTGTAACCCTACCCAGCACTCCCGCCCAGCACCCCCACCCAACACCCTCAACATCCCCAACACACCCACTCAGCACCCCACCCTGCACCCCCACCCAGCACCCCCACCCAACACCCTCAACATCCCCAACACACCCACCCAACACCGCACCCTGCACTCCCACCCAGCACCCCTACCCAACACCCCAACATGCCCACTCAGCACCCCACCTTGCACTCCCACTCCCCCCAGCACCCCCAACTCCACCCTTACCCTGCATCCCACCCCACCCCACCCTGCATCCCACCCCACCCCACCCAGCATCCCCACCACACTCACTGGTCTATCCTGGCTCCTGACCCAGTAACACTTTAGCTTACAAGCTCTCATCACTGAAGGAGGTGTTTGGTATGCTTTCCTTTATTGGTCAGTGCATTGAGTACAAGAGTTGGGAGGTCATGTTGTGGCTGTACAGGGCATTGGTTAGGCCACGGTTCGATTATTGCGTGCAATTCTGGTCTCCTTCCTATTGGAAAGATGTTGTGAAACTTGAATGGGTTCAGAGAAGATGTATAAGGATGTTGCCAGGGTTGGAGGGTTTGAGCTACAAGGAGAGGCTGAACAGGCTGGGGCTATTTTCCCTGGAGCGTCAGAGGCTGAGGGATGATCTTATAGAGGTTTATAAAATCATGAGGGGCATGGATAGGGTAAATAGACAAAGTCTTTTCCCTGGGGTCAGGGAGTCCAGAACTAGAGGGCATAGGTTTAGGGTGAGAGGGGAAAGATATAAAAGGGACCTAAGGGGCAACGTTTTCACACAGAGGATGGTACGTGTATGGAATGAGCTGCCAGAGGAAGTGGTGGAGGCTGGTACAATTGCAACATTTAAGAGGCATCTGGATGGGTATATGAATAGGAAGGGCTTTGAGGTATACGGGCTAAGTGCTGGCAAATGGGATTAGATTGGACTGGGATATCTGGTCGGCATTGACGAGTTGGAGCTAAAGGCCTGTTTCTGTGTTGTACATCTCTATTTCTCGATGTCTTTGTGGCCTCCGTCTGTCTGACCTCTCCACTGAGATAACTGTGCTTTTCTAACTTTAGACTCGAGCATTTCCCCCACTCCCACCCAGCCCCAATTTGAATCGCTCCACCCCATTGGTAGCTGTCTCTCCCGCTCTCCACCTTCCTCAAAAATCTATCTCTTTGGCCATGCTTCCTGTGACCTGACCTAAACAGGGTAAAGTTACACCATGTTTTTCACTTCCTGTGAAGCACCTGGGGATGTTTTGCAGCATTGAAGGTTACTGCATAAATGCAACTAGTTGTTGTTAATCACTGTGAATCTTGCTAAAGAGAAACACATGTTGCCCAAATTTTCCATTTGGCATTCGTCAGGAGAATGCCAAATTTCAAGCAAACACAATAATTTATATCGCAAGAGAACAGCATCACCCATCAAGTCTGATTGATTAGATTAATTACAGTGTGGAAACAGACCCTTCGGCCCAACAAGTCCACACCGACCTCCGAAGCGCAACCCACCCATACCCCTACATTTACCCCTTACCTAACACTACGGGCAATTTAGCATGGCCAATTCACCTGACCTGTTCATCTTTGGTCTTTGGGAGGAAACCAGAGCACCCGGAGGAAACCCACGCAGACACGGGGAGAACGTGCAAACTCCACACAGTCAGTCGCCTGAGGCGGGAATTGAACCCGGCTCTCTGCTAACCACTGTGCCACCGTGGCGCCCATTGGTTCAGGTTTTGCCACAGACAAAGCAATGTGGACCTATCAGATTCTTGGTTTGTTTGCAGAGAACTTGCCTCCTGCCTGACTGTTCTCCGTGGCAACACCTCAGCCAATCAGAGCTGACTTCCCAACCAATCAGCACCCAGTCATCCTGCAGTAGAAATGGATGTGATCATTTGAAATTTGGCATTCTTGCATTTGTCTGGACAAACATGAGACCGAACATTTTAACATGCCCAACCGCTCAGAGAAATTCAAATTCTGTCCTAGCGAGGCGTGCTTACCTTCATCAGTCGAGGCATTGAGTGGGAAAATTGGCAAGTCACGTTGCATTGAACTGTATAAAATTTCGGTTAGGCCACATTTGAGAGTGTGGTGCTGGTCAGGCAATTTCCGAGGAGCAGGAGAATCGACGTTTCGGGCATAAGCCCTTCTTTAGATCAGTACAGCACAGGAACAGGCCCTTCGGCCCACCATGTCTGTGCCAACCATGATGCCATTCCAAACTAATCCCACCTTTCCTGCACATGGTCCATTGGAATATTGTGTACGGTTCTGGTCCCCCACGCCATAGGAAGGATGTGGAGGCTTTGGAGAGGGTGCAGAAGAGCTTTACCAGGATGCTGCCTGGACTGGAGGGTATTAGCTACAAGGAGAGGGTGGACAAACTTGGATTGTCTTCACTCAGGCGTTGGTGGCTGAGGGGCATCTTGATAGAAGTCTATAACATTATAAGAGGCCCGGATAGGGTGGAGAGTCAGAGTCTTTTTCCCTGGGTGGAAATGTCAAATACTAGGGGACATAGTCCCCTGAGGGTGGATCAGTCTGTGTGGAGTTTGTACATTCTTCCTGTGTCTGCGTGGGTTTCCTCCAGGTGCTCCAGTTTCCTCCCACAGTCCAAAGATGTGCAGGTTAGGATAGATTGGTTATGCTAAATTGTCCCATGGTGTCCATGGATATGCAGGATAGGTGGGTTAACCATGGGGAATGCAGGGTACAGGCAGAGGGTAGAGTTGCTTTTCAGAGGGGCAGTGTTCACTTGCTGGGCCGAATGGCCTGTTTTGACATGATAGGGATTCTATTCCATCCTATTTGAGGTGAGAGGGGGAAGTTTTATGGAGATGTGTGAGGCAAGTTTTTAACACAGAGTGTGGTAGGTGCTTGGGATGCACTGCCAGGGGTGGGGTAGAAGCAGGTACCATAGCAACATTTATGAGGCACTTGGACACATTCCCGAACAGATAGGGAATAGACGGATATGGACCATGTGCAGGAAGATGGGATTTGTTTGGAATGGCATCGTGTTGGGCCGAAGGGCCTGTTCCTGTGCTGTACGGTTCTGATAAAGGGTTTATGCCCAAAACGTCGATTCTCCTGCTCCTCGGATGCTGCCTGACCTGCTGTGCTTTTCCAGCACCACACTCTTGACTCTGATCTCCAGCATCTGCAGACCTCACTTTCTCCTGTACTGTTCTGTGTTCAAAACAAGTTCTTTACATGTTATCATTTCCTTATGAAACTCCCTTGGCCATGTTGGTTGTTATGATGGGCAATTTGGAAGATCCTGTTATATCATGATTTGGAGATGCTGGTGTTGGACTGGGGTGGACAATGTTAAAAATCATCGAGGAGAAAGTGAGGACTGCAGATGCTGGAGAACAGAGCTGAAAATGTGTTGCTGGAAAAGCGCAGCAAGTCAGGCAGCATCCAAGGAACAGGAGAATCAACGTTTCCGGCATAAGCCCTTCTTCAGGAATGAGGAAAGTGTGTCCAGCAGGCTCAGATAAAAGGTAGGGAGGGGGGACTTGGGGGAGGGGGGTTGGAAATGCGATAGGTGGAAGGAGGTCAAGGTGAGGGTGATAGGCCGGAGTGGGGTGGGGGCGGAGAGGTCAGGAAGAAGATTGCAGGTTAGGAAGGCGGTGCTGAGTTCGAGGGATTTGACTGAGACAAGGTGGGGGGAGGGAAAATGAGGAAACTGGAGAAATCTGAGTTCATCCTTTGTGGTTGGAGGGTTCCTAGGTGGAAGATGAGGCGCTCTTCCTCCAACCGTCGTGATGCTATGGTCTGACGATGGAGGAGTCCAAGGACCTGCATGTCCTTGGGGGAGTGGGAGGGGGAGTTGAAGTGTTGAGCTACAGGGTGGTTGGGTTGGTTGGTCCGGGTGTCCCAGAGGTGTTCCCTGAAATGTTCTGCAAGTAGGCGGCCTGTCTCCCCAATATAGAGGAGGCCACATCGGGTGCAGCGGATGCAATAAATGATGTGTGTGGAGGTGCAGGTGAATTTGTGGCGGATATGGAAGTATCCCTTGGGGCCTTGGAGGGAAGTAAGGGGGGAGGTGTGGGCGCGAGTTTTGCATTTCTTGCGGTTGCACGGGAAGGTGCCGGGAGTGGAGGTTGGGTTGGTGGGGGGTGTGGACCTGACAAGGGAGTCACGGAGGGAGTGGTCTTTTCGGAACACTGATATGGGAGGGAAGGGAAATATATCCCTGGTGGTGGGGTCCGTTTGGAGGTGGCGGAAATGACAGCGGATGATACGCTGTACATGGAGGTTGGTGGGGTGGTAGGTGAGGACCAGTGGCAACTTTTTCACCCAGAGGGTGGTACGTGTATGGAATGAGCTGCCAGAGGAAGTGGTGGAGGCTGGTACAATTGCAACATTTAAAAGGCATTTGGCTGGGGATATGAATAGGAAGGGTTTGGAGGGATATGGGCCAGGCGCTGTCAGGTGGGACTTGATTGGGTTGGGATATCTGGTCAGCATGGACGGGTTGGACCGAAGGGTCTGTTTCCGTGCTGTACATCTCTATGACTCTATGACTTAACAAACAATCCAGGTCTTTTTCAGTGTATCATTTCAGCTACATCACACTGTACACTTTTGCTATAAATTCTGCGTCTTATGATCTTATTCTCCACGACTACCTGATGAAGGAGCAGCGCTCCAAAAGCTAGTGCTTCCAAAACCTGTTGGGACTATAACCTGGTGTTGTGTGATTTTTAACCCCGCTTATATTGGTTGTCTCCAGATCTCGAACAAATTTACCACATTTGTGGTGGTTGCAGGTCTTATCCCATGAAGGACTGTGTGGATCACAGCTGGCCAGTTTGAACTGTCCCTAATGATCAGTAAACACCCCCTCCAGCTACTAACAATCCCATCATTAACACAGAGGAACACTGACAGATTATGGGAGTTGACACACCTCACCCTGTGTTTCCTGGAAGACACTGCCTATTCATTAACCACTGTGTAACTATCAGCAAACTGCACTACATTACATCAGTAAAATAGTCTACATTTCCTTTGAGCTATTGCCTTTCTGCTCCTGTTAGGTTCGCTTCACTTGGCTGGGAAAGAACATAATATAATCTCTCCCTCCAGACGTTCTAACCATTGCTCTCGATTTCCCAGGGTCGTCCCTCATTAAAACATTAACCGTTCCTATCAATCTTCTGGTCTTGCATTCAATGAAGCAGACACAATCCGTCTTCCTATCCCTCCCGATTCTCCGAAACCAGCCCCCTCAGTCCTCGCTCAGTGACCCTCCCCGTCCTTTCTCACCCTCAGTTCACTGTGCTCTGTGTCTGCTGCTTTGACAAATGACACTACTATGAGTTACATTAATCTTAAACAGGAGCAGGCCATTCAGCCCAGAAAGCCTGCTCCATCATTCAACTGGATGATATCTGATCATACAATCACAGAGGTGTACAGAACAGAAGAGGACATTCGACCCATCAAATCTGTACCACCAAAAATATACTAAATCTCCACTAGAACATAGAACAGTGTGGCATAGTACAGGTCCTTCGGCCCACTATGTTGTGCCAAGTATTTATCCTAACCTACACACCCCTCAATTTACTGCCATCCATGCGTTTGTCCAGCAGTCGCTTAAATGCCCCAAATGTCTCTGACTCTGCTACCCCCACTGGCAGTGCATTCCACACCCCCACCACTCTCTGTGTAAAGAACCTACCTCTGACATCTCCCCGATACCTTCCTCCAATCACCGTTAAATTATGACCTCTCATGACAGCCATTTCTGCCCTGGGGTTAAATCCCTGGTTATCTATTCTATCTATGCCCCTCATGACCTTGTACACCTCTATCAAGTCACCTCTCTTCCTCCTTCTCTCCCACTGAAAAGCCCTAGATCCCTCAACCTTTCTTCATAAGACACACCCTCCAGTCCAGGCAGCATCCTGGTAAATCTCCTCCGCACCCTCTCTGACACATCTACATCCTTCCTATAATGAGGTGACCAGAACTGGACACAATATTCCAAGTGTGGTCTAACCAGGGGTCTATAGAGCTGCAGCATAACCTCGCGACTCTTAAACCCAACCCCATCAGAAATAGGAACAGTAGACCATTCAGCCCCTTGAGCCTGACCCACCATTAGATACGATCATGGCTGACCCAACATAAGAACTAGGAGAAGGAGTAGGCCATTTGGCCCCTCGAGCCTGCTCCCCCATTCAATAAGATCATGGCTGATTTTTTCATGGCCTCAGCTCCACTTATCCGCCCTCTCACAGTAACCCTTAATTCCTTTACTGTTCAAATATCTATCGACTTTTGCCTTAAAAACATTGCCAAAAGTGGCCTAACCAATGTCCTGTACAGCTGCGACATGACCTCCCAACTCTGACTCTCAATGCTCTGACCAATAAAGGCAAGCATACCAAACGCCTTCTTTGATTTGGCCACACTTTGGTGCAGAACAATATAAAACAGCTGTCTGTGAGTACAGGAAACGCCGTACCTTTAAAATGACACCCCTGAACCGCACTGAGTTCCTAAGTACCAGAGTTCAGAAATTGGATGTTTGTGAATCGGGGACCCTCTGTAGTGACAATGATGCAGGGCCCAATATTGGTCAGGGCACCAGACAATTGAGACTAGAACAAACGCTATACGAATGCCAAGATTTTACATTCCTTTCTTTGTTAGGATTCCTGCTGGGATGAATAAGATCGAAGTGTGGAACGATGTTAGTGAGTCAGTGCAGAGACATCATTTCACGGGAGAATAGGGAGTGACAGGGTGAGAGTGGGATTTGGAGGGATAAATATTCAAATTAACATTGAGTCACGTATTGAGTGGTGAGTTTATTAACGCTGGGCTCGAATGTAATTATTATGATTAGATTAAACTGGGGATGAAGCAGCATCTGTTTGTTTCCAACTGCAGAACCTGGAGAGTGTCTGGTTTACAGAGAGGTTTGAAAAGCAGCTGCCAGCAATGAACGGAAACCCGGAGAATCCTGATGGGATGGTCTGCTGGGTTCCTGACCCAGTGAAAAACAAGGCACACACCACAATAATAACAGGCAGGATTCACACCTCAGCCCGTGACTACTGCCGATATATTTCAGGCAATCATACGCTGAAGAGGCCCTTCAGCCCATTGAGGCTGTACTGACAAAACTATGCACAATCCAATTTAGTCCCACTGTCTAACATTAGGCCCATGGATGTAGAGTCATAGAGAGGTACAGCACGGAAACAGACCCTTCTGCCCAACTCGTTCATACTGACCAGGTATCCTAACCTAATCTGGTCCCATTTGCCAGCACTTTGCCCATATCCCTCTGAACCCTTCCTATTCATATACCCATCCAGGTACCTTTTAAATAGTGTAATTGTACCAGTCTCCACCACTTCCTCTGGCAGCTCATTCCATACACGTACCACCCTCTGTGTGAAAAAGGTTGCCCTGAATGTACGATACTTCATCCAAGTATTTTTTAAAGGTTGTGAGGTTTACCAATTCAACTACCCTCCCAGCATCCCCATTTAGTTTCCTTATTTAAGACACGATACAATTGTATTCGTGTTCGGGTTACAGGGAGAGGCTGGGACCATTTACACTGGGGTTTAGGAGGTTGAGGGGTGACCTAACAGAGGTTAATAAAATCACGAGGGGTATAGATAAGGTGAATGGCAAGGGCCTTTTCCACAGGGTGAGGGTGTTCAAGGCTAGGGGGCACATTTTAAGGTGGGAGGAGAATGATTTAAAAAAGACATAAGGGGCAATTTATTTTCACACAGAGAGTGGTTCAATGTGGAATGAACTTCCAGAGGAAGTGGTGGAGATGGAGCAGTTACAATATCTAAAAGACACTCTGATAAACTCATGGATAAGAAATATTTTCAGGGATACAGGCCAAATACAGGCAGGTGGGACTGAGTTACTTTGGGATTATGGTCAACTTGGACTGGTTGGACTGAAGAGTTTATAAACAGTTCGGAGAATGTACTGAGAGATTCCCGGGATGAGGGGTTTATGGTGAGAGGGGAGGGTGGTCGCTGGGATGAGGCGTATATGGTGTAAGGGGACAGTGGTCGCTGGGGTGTGGGGTATACGGTGTAAGGGGACGGTGGTCGCTGGGATGAGGGGTTTATGGTGTGAGGGGAGGGTGGTCGCTGGGGTGAGGGGTATATGGTGTAAGGGGCTGGTGGTCGCTGGGAGGAGGGGTATATGGTGTAAGGGGGCAGTGGTCGCTGGGATGAGGGGTTTATGGTGTAAGGGGACGGTGGTTACTGGGGTGAGGGATATATGGTGTAAGGGGAGGGTGGTCGCTGGGGTGAGGGGTTTATGGTGTTAAGGTGCGATGGTCGCTGGGGTCAGGGGTATATGTTGTAAGGGGGTGGTGGTCGCTGGGATGAGGGGTATATGGTGTTACGGTACGGTGGTCGCTAGGGAGAGGGGTATATGGTGTAAGGGGACGGTGGTCGCTGGGATGATGGGTTTATGGTGTATGGGGCGGTGGTCATTGGGGTGAGGGGTTTATAGTGTAAGGGGACAGTGGTCGCTGGACAGAGGGGTTTATGGTGTGAGGGGACGGTGGTCGCTAGACAGAGGGGTTTATGGTGTTACGGTGCGGTGGTGGCTGGGGTGAGGGGTATATGGTGTAAGGGGGCGGTGGTCGCTGGGGTGAGGGGTATATGGTGTAAGTGGGCGGTAGTCATTGGGATGAGGGATATATGGTGTAAGGGGACAATGGCCGCTGGGATGAGGGGTATATGATGTGAAGGGAGGGTGGTCGCTGGAATGAGGGGTATATGATGTAATGGGGACGGTGGTCGCTGGGGTGAGGGGAATATGGTGTGAGGGGAGGGTGGTTACTGGGATGAGGGATATATGGTGTAAGGGGACGGTTGTCACTGGACAGAGGGGTTTATGGTGTATGGGGCGGTGGTCATTGGGGTGAGAGGTTTATAGTGTAAGGGAACAGTGGTCGCTGAGGTGTGGGGTATATGGTGTAAGGGGACAGTGGTCGCTGAGGTGTGGGGTATATGGTGTAAGGGGACAGTGGTCGCTGGGGTGAGGGGTATACGGTGTAAGGGGGCGGTGGTCGCTGGGGTGAGGGGTATACGGTGTAAGGGGGCAGTGGTCGCTGGGGTGAGGGGGTTATGGTGTAAGGGGGCGTTGGTCGCTGGGGTGAGGGATATATGGTGTAACGGGACGGTGGTCGCTGGACAGAGGGGTTTATGGTGTGAGGGCCTGGTGGTCGCTGGGGTGAGAAGTTTATGGTGTGAGGGGACGGTGGTTGCTGGACAGAGGGGTATATGGTGCAAGGGGACAGTGGTCACTGGGATGAGGGGTATATGGTGTAAGGGGACGGTAGTCATTGGGATGAGGGACATATGGTGTAAGGGGACAATGGCCGCTGGGATGAGGGGTATATGGTGTGAGGGGAGGGTGGTCGCTGGAATGAGGGGTTTATGGTGTAAGGGGGCAGTGGTCGCTGGGGTGAGGGGTATATGGTGTAAGGGGGCAGTGGTCGCTGGGTTGAAGGGGTTATGGTGTTAAGGTGCGATGGTCGCTGGGGTCAGGGGTATATGTTGTAAGGGGGTGGTGGTCGCTGGGATGAGGGGTATATGGTGTAAGGGGACGGTGGTCGCTGGGATGATGGGTTTATGGTGTATGGGGCGGTGGTCATTGGGGTGAGGGGTTTATAGTGTAAGGGGACAGTGGTCGCTGGACAGAGGGGTTTATGGTGTGAGGGGACGGTGGTCGCTAGACAGAGGGGTTTATGGTGTTACGGTGCGGTGGTGGCTGGGGTGAGGGGTATATGGTGTAAGGGGGCGGTGGTCGCTGGGGTGAGGGATATATGATGTAATGGGGACGGTGGTCGCTGGGGTGAGGGATATATGGTGTGAAGGGAGGGTGGTCGCTGGAATGAGGGGTATATGATGTAATGGGGACGGTGGTCGCTGGGGTGAGGGGAATATGGTGTGAAGGGAGGGTGGTCGCTGGAATGAGGGGTATATGATGTAATGGGGACGGTGGTCGCTGGGGTGAGGGGAATATGGTGTGAGGGGAGGGTGGTTACTGGGATGAGGGATATATGGTGTAAGGGGACGGTTGTCACTGGACAGAGGGGTTTATGGTGTATGGGGCGGTGGTCATTGGGGTGAGAGGTTTATAGTGTAAGGGAACAGTGGTCGCTGAGGTGTGGGGTATATGGTGTAAGGGGACAGTGGTCGCTGAGGTGTGGGGTATATGGTGTAAGGGGACAGTGGTCGCTGGGGTGAGGGGTATACGGTGTAAGGGGGCGGTGGTCGCTGGGGTGAGGGGTATACGGTGTAAGGGGGCAGTGGTCGCTGGGGTGAGGGGGTTATGGTGTAAGGGGGCGTTGGTCGCTGGGGTGAGGGATATATGGTGTAACGGGACGGTGGTCGCTGGACAGAGGGGTTTATGGTGTGAGGGCCTGGTGGTCGCTGGGGTGAGAAGTTTATGGTGTGAGGGGACGGTGGTTGCTGGACAGAGGGGTATATGGTGCAAGGGGACAGTGGTCACTGGGATGAGGGGTATATGGTGTAAGGGGACGGTAGTCATTGGGATGAGGGATATATGGTGTAAGGGGACAATGGCCGCTGGGATGAGGGGTATATGGTGTGAGGGGAGGGTGGTCGCTGGAATGAGGGGTATATGGTGTTACGGTACGGTGGTCGCTAGGGAGAGGGGTATATGGTGTAAGGGGGCGGTGATCGCTGGAATGAGGGGTATATGATGTAAGGGGACGGTGGTCGCTGGGGTGAGGGGTTTATGGTGTAAGGGGACGGTGGTCACTGGGGTGAGGGATATATGGTGTAAGTGGAGGGTGGTCGCTGGGGTGAGGGGTTTATGGTGTAAGGGGGCGGTGGTCGCTGGGGTGAGGGGTATATGGTGTAAGGGGACAGTGGTCGCTGGGGTGAGGGGTATATGGTGTTACGGTGCGGTGGTTGCTGGGGTGAGGGGTTTATGGTGTTAGGGTGCGGTGGTCGCTGGGGTGAGGGGTATATGGTGTTACGGTGCGGTGGTCGCTGGGGTGAGGGGTTAATGGTGTGAGGGGGCGGTGGTCGCTGGAATGAGGGGAATATGGTGTAAGGGGGCGGTGGTCGCTGGGGTGAGGGGTTTATAGTGTAAGGGGACAGTGGTCGCTGGGGTGTGGGGTATACGGTGTAAGGGGGCGGTGATCGCTGGGGTGAGGGGTTTATGGTGTAAGGGGACGGTGGTCGCTGGGCTGAGGGGTTTATGGTGTAAGGGGGCGTTGGTCGCTGGGGTGAGGGGGTTATGGTGTAAGGGGGCGTTGGTCGCTGGGGTGAGGGATATATGGTGTAACGGGACGGTGGTCGCTGGACAGAGGGGTTTATGGTGTGAGGGCCTGGTGGTCGCTGGGGTGAGAAGTTTATGGTGTGAGGGGACGGTGGTCGCTGGACAGAGGGGTTTATGGTGTAAGGGGGCGGTGGTCGCTGGGGTGAGGGGTTTATGGTGTGAGGGGACGGTGGTCGCTGGACAGAGGGGTTTATGGTGTTACGGTGCGGTGGTTGCTGGGATGAGGGGATTATGTTGTAAGGGGGTGTTGGTCGCTGGGATGAGGGGTATATGGTGTAAGGGGCGGTGGTTAATGGGGTGAGGGGTTTATGGTGTAAGTGGACGGTGGTCGCTGGGATGAGGGGAATATGGTGTAAGGGGGCGGTGGTTAATGGGGTGAGGGGGTTATGGTGTAAGTGGACGGTGGTCGCTGGGGTGAGGGGTTTATCGTGTAAGGGGGCATTGGTCGCTGGGGTGAGGGGGTTATGGTGTAAGGGGACGGTGGTCGCTGGACAGAGGGGTTAATGGTGTGAGGGGCTGGTGGTCGCTGGGGTGAGGGGTTTATGGTGTAAGGGGGCGGTGGTCGCTGGGGTGAGGGGTTTATGGTGTGAGGGCCTGGTGGTCGCTGGGGTGAGGGGTATATGTTGTAAGGGGGCGGTGGTCGCTGGGATGAGGGGTATATGGTGTAAGGGGGCGGTGGTCGCTGGGTTGAGGGGTATATGGTGCAAGGGGACAGTGGTCACTGGGATGAGGGGTATATGGTGTAATTGGTCGGTAGTCATTGGGATGAGAGATATATGGTGTAAGGGGACAATGGCCGCTGGGATGAGGGGTATATGGTGTGAGGGGAGGGTGGTCGCTGGAATGAGGGGTATATGGTGTTACGGTGCGGTGGTCGCTGGGGTGAGGGGTATATGGTGTAAGGGGGCGGTGGTCGCTGGGTTGAGGGGTATATGGTGCAAGGGGGCAGTGGTCGCTGGGTTGAGGGGTATATGGTGCAAGGGGGCAGTGGTCGCTGGGATGAGGGGTATATGGTGTGAGGGGAGGGTGGTCGCTGGAATGAGGGGTATATGATGTAAAGGGGCGGTGGTCGCTGGGGTGAGGGGTTTATGGTGTAAGGGGAGGGTGGTCGCTGGGGTGAGGGGTTTATGATGTAAGGGGACTGTGGTCGCTGGACAGAGGGGTTTATGGTGTGAGGGGACGGTGGTCGCTGGACAGAGGGGTTTATGGTGTGAGGGGACGGTGGTCGCTGGACAGAGGGGTTTATGGTGTGAGGGGACGGTGGTCTCTGGGCTGAGGGGTTTATGGTGTGAGGGGAGGGTGGTCGCTGGGGTGAGGGGTTTATGATGTAAGGGGACAGTGGTCGCTGGACAGAGGGGTTTATGGTGTGAGGGGACGGTGGTCGCTGGGGTGAGGTGTTAATGGTGTGAGGGGACGGTGGTCGCTGGGCTGAGGGGTTTATGGTGTAAGGGGACGGTGGTCGCTGGACAGAGGGGTTTATGGTGTGAGGGGACGGTGGTCGCTGGGGTGAGGGGGTTTTGGAGGTTGGGCAGGTTGAAACTATATCCAGTGGAGTATTACAGAATGTTAACTTTAATGAAAATGATCTTCATCAAAATCCTAGAATTCTCTCCCTATCAGGGCCTACAGCACATCGATTGCAGTGGTTCAAGAAGGCAGTCTACTGTCACTTTCTCAAGGGGCGGCGTGGTGGCTCAGTGGTTCGCACTGCTGTCTCACTGCACCAGGAACCCCGGGTTCGATTCCAGCCTCAGGTGACTGTCTGTGTGGAGTTTGCTCATTCTCCCTGTGTCTGTGTGGGTTTCCTCCCACAATCCAAACATCTGTCGGTTAGGCAAATTGCCCATAATTTAGATCAGTGTGGTGCTGGAAAAGCGGAGCAGGAGAATCAGCGTTTTGGACAAAAGCCCTTCATCAGGAATAGATAAATGGGGGAGCGGACTGGGGAGAAGGTAGCAAAGAGTACAGGAGGTGAATGGGAGTGTGCATGGAGGTGATAGGTCAGAGGGGACGGTGGGGGAAGGTTGCACTTTTGCCTAATTGCCCATAATATCCAGGGATGTGTAGCTTAGATGGATTCACCATGGGAAATGCAAGGTTACAGGGGTAGTGAGGTGCAATGCTCTTTGGAGAGCCAGACTGGACTTATTGGGCTGAATGGCCTGTTCCCACACTGTAAGGCCAAATCGAGGGACATCAGTCTCACCGACTGGGCCAGAGGGCATCCAATCCTCGATTGCCCCTTGAACACAGTGTTTAGCCACGTCATTTCGGAAGGTGGTTAAGAGCCAACCACATTGCTGTTGTTCTGGAGTCACATGTAGTTGTCTCTTAAAGTGCCCTCTGGACAATTAAGGATGGGCAAAAGTGAGGACTGCAGATGCTGGAAACCAGAGTTTAGATCAGAGTGGTGCTGGAAAAGCACAGCAGGTCAGGCAGCATCCGAGGAGCAGGAGAATCAACGTTTCGGGCAAAAGCCCTTCATCAGGAATGCAGGCAGAGTGCATCCAGGGTGGAGAGATAAATGAGAGGAGGGTGGGGGTGGGAAGAAGGTAGCAAAGAGTACAACAGGTGAGTGGGGGTGAGGATGGAGGTGATAGGTTGTCTGTTTCAGTACACAATTAAGGATGGCCCAGTTGGCAATACCCTCATCCCATGAATGAATCTTTAAAAAAGTAAGGATGGCAGATTTTCCTCCTTAAAGCAAATGAGCCAGGTGGGTTTTTAAAACAATAGTCAATGGTTTCATGGTCATCATTAAAATTTTAATTTCTGTTTTTTTAACTGAATTCAAACTTCACATCAGCTGTGATGGGATTTGAACTCATGTCTGCAATACTCAGAAATTGTGGTTTTAAGTTACTAGCCCAATAACAACATCACTATATCACTTGCATCCACGCTAATTCCTGGCACAGAAATCCAGTTAAACCACATTACTTAACAACAGTGCATTGAGAATACTGGAGAAATTCATCAGAAATTCATCAGCATCTGCGGAGAGAGTTAACGTTGAGGCCACAGTGCATCTTAATTCTGAAGCAGACTCACATTGCTGACTGCTTTCTCTCTCCACAGATGCTGCCAGACCTGCAGAGTTTCTCCAGTGTTCTCTGTGTTTGAGCAATGTCCCTTTGTCCTTTCACCACCGCTCTGCTACTTTAAGTTGGTTAGCTCAGTTGGCTGGACGGCTGGTTAGTCATGCAGAGTAAGTGCAACGGTGTGTGTTCGATGCCTGCATAGGCTGAGGTTACCAGGAAGGACTGTCCCCTCACCTGAGGCATGGTGACCCTCAGGTTAACCCTCACCCAGTGAGACAGCAGCCCTCTGGGTTCGGTAGAACTCTGGGGACATTACCAAGTTCTGCTGTGATGTTATGACTTAAGCTGTAATGAGTCTTGCTCACACCCACACACACATACAGAGAAAGGCAGCTGCCAAAAATGGCCCATAGTACTGCCCCCTGCAGGGCAGGGTCACCATAACAAATCCCACTGTTCAGGATGACATTACGGTCTGATCATTGTTAACAACAAATCAATATAATCCCCCATTCCCTCCCCCTTCTCCCACCAACCCTGGACCCAGGAACATGATCCCCCCTCCCCACTTTCCAGGCAGCAGAGAGGGTCGGGTTGAAGTGGGGAAAAGGAGTCTGTCTCTGCTCAACCCCTGACAGCCCACCCCCATCTCCCGCATCTCCCCCTGACAGCCCACCCCCATCTCCCTCCTCTCCCCCTGACAGCCCACCCCCATCTCCCTCCTCTCCCCCTGACAGCCCACCCACCCCCATCTCCCTCCTCTCCCCCTGACAGCCCCCCCCCATCTCCCCCTGACAGCCCCCCCTCCATCTCCCTCCTCTCCCCCTGACAGCCCACCCCCATCTCCCGCATCTCCCCCTGACAGCCCACCCCATCTCCCTCATCTCCCCCTGACAGCCCACCCCATCTCCCTCCTCTGCCCCTGACAGCCCATGTTCCCTCACACCTGATAGTTTGCCTCTCAACCTCCATAATAGCCCATACCCTCTGCTCCGCAATAGTCTGCCCCCACTCTCCCCAACAGCTGGGGGGTATCATTGGTGCTCCTTGTGACCAGCTGAGATCTCAGGCCTTCTGTACAAATCCATCAACCTTCCCTAGTTCCGTAACCTCTTAAACCCTATTCCTAACAAAAACTGTTCAGAATTTTTCCTGAGCCCCCTTCCCCCACCAGCCTCCAAGATGGGACCATTTCAGATTGCCTCAGCCCTTTATCGCCATGGCAACTGCTTCATGGCATCACCCAAATGGCCTGGCTCTCTTGTTCCCATCTGGGTCACTAATGTCCTTTAGGGAATGAAATCTCCCATCCTTACCCAGTCTGGCCTACATGTGACTCCAGACCCACAGCGATGTGGTTGACTCTAAACTGCCTTCTGAAATGGCTGGACAAGCATCTCCCTTCAGGGTAATAACTGCTGACATTCTATGCCATCGAACAATTTTAAAAAACTACCCTCTCCCTACCAAAGGAGGTCATTGCTATGGACAGCACAGTGGCACAGTGTTTAGCACTGCCACCTCACAGCACCAGAGACCGAGGCTCGATTACAGCCTCGGGTGACTGTGTGGAGTTTGCACATTCTCCCCGTGTCTGTGTGGGTTTCCTCCGGGTGCTCCTGCAGATGATGCACACACCTTTCTTTACGGTGTGTGGATCTCAGAGGGCCGAGGGCAGCAGTGATTCTCCAGTCGATATGTTGGACTGTCGATTAGCATGTGCCTAAGCTCAGAGCATGTGGCCTCCCAGCTCAGAGAGAAAACACACCACTCACAACCAGCAACACAACTAGACAGGGTGTCTGACATTCGCAACGATAATGGTCTTATAATCAAATGCTCATCAGTAATTGATTAACTCTGTGAGTTACTTTCTTTAATACAGTAAAACACATTGTAAGCCATGAAACAGATGTTACAACAAACCAATTACATGTTTGTGTGAGAGAGAAGGGTGTGGGTGTCTATATGATTAAATTACTTACAGTGTGGAAACAGGCCCTTCGGCCCAACAAGTCCACACTAACCCTCTGAAGAGTAACCCACCCAGCCCCATTTCCCTCTGACTAATGCTATGGGCAATTTAGCATGGCCAATTCACCTGGCCTACACATCTTTGGATTGGACTGTGGGAGGAAACCAGAGCACCCAGAGGAAACCCACGCAGACACAGGGAGAATGTGCAAACTCCACCTGAGGTGGGAATTGAACGCAGGCCCCTGGTATTGTGAGGTAGCAGTGCTAACCACTGAGCCACCGTACCACCCCCTTATGTCGGTGAGTGAGTGCATGAGTGAGTGTGTGTGAGAGAGAGACTGTGTGTGTGTGTATATATATATGTGAGAGAGTGTGTATGAGTCAGTGTGTGTGTTTGAGAAAGTGTGTGCAAAAGTGAGTGTGTGTGTGTGTGTGTGTGAGAGAGAGAGAGACTCTGTGTGTGTGAGTGGTATATGTGAGTGTGTGTGTGTGTGTGTGAGAGAGAGAGAGGGAGAGAGAGCAGCTTACAAACCCATTCCAGACTAACCAGCCAGGCAGTCTGTGTACATGGTGCCAGACGGTAAAAGGATGCATTGAAAAGCAATAAAAATGTAACAGTGAATGCAAAAACTGAACTCAATGGATTTGCAGGGTGAGTGGAAAGATTGACCAAGCAACATTGTTAAACGGTCAAAGAGATCTCTACAGTGACTGAGAGAAAGGAAGCTTTCCTCCCTCTGGTCTTTACGGTTGGAGGTCAGACACACTGTGAGCTCTCTCCAGAGAATGTGGGACTCACAAACACAGTCAGTGATTGAGACAAAGGCAGAGCATACATCCGAGGGGAAGCAGGGTTAGTACAAGTTGGAGAAAGGAAGAGAAAGAAGGTTTTATGCTAAGATAAAAGCAGACTGTCACAGATGTTGGAAATCTGAAATAAAAACAGAGTGTTGGAGAAGCTCAGCAAGACTGGCATCCTTTGCGGAGAGAGAGAGGGAGAGAGAGAGACGGAGAGAGAAAGAGATGGAGAGGGGGGAGAGAGACGGGAGGGAGAGAGAGAGGGAGGGAGAGAGAGAGGGAGAGAGGGGGAGAGAGAGAGGGAGAGAGAAGGACTGAGAAAGAGGGAGTGAAAGAGGGACTGAGAGAGGGAGGGAGAGAGGGAGTGAGAGAGACGAAGGGAAAATGAGGAAGTGAGAGAGAGGGAGGGAGAGAGGGAGAGAGAGGGAGGGAGAGAGAGATGGAGAGAGAGAGAGATAGAGAGAGGGAGAGGGGGAGAGAGTGAGTGAGGGAGAGAGACGGAGAGAGGGGGAGAGAGAGAGAGGGAAAGAGAAGGACTGAGAAAGAGGGAATGAAAGAGAGGGACTGAGAGAGAGGGAGGGAGAGAGGGAGTGAGAGAGAGAGACGGAGGGAAAGTGAGGAAGTGAGAGAGAGGGAGGGAGAGAGAGAGAGATGGAGAGAGAGAGATAGAGAGAGGGAGAGGGGGAGAGAGAGAGGGAGTGAGGGAGAGAGTGAGGGAGGGAGAGAGATGGAGAGAGAGAGACGGAGAGAGGGGGGGGAGAGAGAGGGACTGAGAGAGAGGGAGGGAGAGAGGGACTGAGAGAGAGATGGAGGGAGAGAGAGGGAGGGAGAGGGGGAGTGAGAGAGAGGGAGGGAGAGAGGGAGAGAGAGAGAGAGGGAGAGAGAAAGATAGAGAGAGAGAGGGGGGAGAGAGAGATACAAAGAGGAAGGGGGGGGGGAAGAGAGAGAGATAGAGAGAGAGAAAGAAAGAGATGGAAGGAGAGAAAGAGAGGGAGCAACAGAATGACCATCCCAAGTTCAGTATGACTCTTGTTGGGTCCATTAACTCCACTCCCTCTCCACTCCAAGCTGCTGGAGGTATTCTGTTTTTATTGTAGAAGCTCACAGTGACAGGGAGAGACGAAGGGGGTTAGCACAGGAATCAATGAGAGCATAGAAACCATCACAGGGCTGAGACACCAAAATGTTCTACAAACACCCACTCCCTCCACGACCGATGCTCAGGAACAGCATTGTGTACTATCTACAAAGCCCACTGCAGAAATTCACGAAGAACCTACAGACCTTTGGAGTGGAGGACACGCCCCTGTCTGTATCAATGGGACTGAGGTGGAGATGATCGGGAGCTTCAAGTTCCTAGGAGTAAATATCACCAACAATCTATCCTGGTCCATCCACATCAAAGTTACAGTCAAGAAAGCACACTGACACCTCTACTTCCTCAGGAGGCTAAGGAAATTCAGCATGTCCACAATAACTCTTACCAATGTTTATAAATGCTCCACAGAAAGATCCTGTCCAGAAGTATCACAGCTTGGTATGGCAACTGCTATGCTCAAGACCGTAAGAAAATAAAGAGATTTTCGAAGACAGCCCAGTCCATCACACAAACCAATCCTCCCTCCATTGACTCCATCTATACTTTCCACTGCCTCGGGAAAGTAGCCAACATAATGAAAGACCCCTCCCACCCCGGTTATAATCTCCTCCGCCCTCGTCCGTTCGGCAAAAGATACAAACGTTTGAATTCACGTACCAACAGCTTCAAGCACAGCTTTTTCCCCTCTGTTATCAGACTTTGGAATGGACCTCTCATATATCAGAATTGGATCTTTCTCTGCACCTTCTCTGCAGCTGTAACACTATATTCCACATTCTGTTCTATTACCCTGATGTACTTATGGACGGTATGATTTGTCTGGTTAGCACACAAAACAATACTTTTCACTGTATTTCGGTGCATGTGACAATAGTAAATCAAATCAAATCTAGAAGGGCTGCAGATCCATGGGAACCCCACCCCCTGCAAGTTCCCCTCCAAGCCACTCACCATCCTGACTTGGAAAGATATCACCATTCCTTCACTGTCACTAGGTCAAAGTCCTGGAATTCCTCCCTAAGGGCATTGTAGGGGTCCACCAATAGCATAGAGTCATAGAGGTCTACAACAGAGGAAAAGGCCCTTCGGCCCATTGAGTACATGCTGGTCATAAGCAACTACCTAACTATCCTAACCCTGTTTCCCAGCACTCGGCTCATAGCCTTGTGTGTTTTGGCATCACGAGTGCTTATCTAAATCCTTCTTCAATGTTCTGAGGGTTTCTGTCTCTCCCACCCTGACAGGATAGGAGTTTTAAATTCCCACCACCCTCTGGGTGGGAAGGTCTGTCCTCACATCACCATTAAACCTCCTGCCCCTGAACTCAAATCCATGCCCCCCCCTCCCCAACCCCGGTCGCTAATCCTCCCACTGAGGGGAAAGGTTTCTTCCTGCCTGCTCTGTCTATGATTTTATACATTTCAACTGTGTCCCTTTGCCATCTCCACCGCAGTTTTTAAACTTCATTTGTGGGACTGTGGCCATTGTTGCCCCGTCCCTAATTGCCCCTGGAGAAGGTGGGGGTGAGCCGCAGTGTCTGCTCCAAGGAAAGCACCCCAGCCCCTTCCAAGCTCTCCTCATAACTGAAACTCTCCAGCTCATGCAATGTCCTGCTAAATCTCCTTTGCACTCCAGTGCAATCATATCTCTCCTTTGATAAAGATTCCAGAACTGTGTTTTGGCCTAACCAACATTTTATACAGTTCCAGCACAATCTCCCTGCTTTTAAACTCTATACCTTGACAAATAAAGGTAAGTATCCCATATACCACCTTAGCCATTTTATCTAGCTGATCCACTAATTTAAGGGACCGGTGTACATGCACACCAAGGTCTCTCTGATCGTCAGTACCTCTCAGGGTCCTACCATAGATCATGTATTCCCTTGCCTTGTTTCTCCTGCCCAAGTACATCACCTCACATTTCATATACAATCGGTTCTGCTATAATGCATGTTTCTTCAACATGAATCGGCTTCAACACGATTGAAGAATTTAAACTGTTCTTTGTAGAATGCAAGCTTCCTTACCTGTATTAATTATAAAGCAATTCCAGACCCATTAGTTTAAATGCTGCAGCTATTTCCTTATAACACTAGGTTGCACGAGAACAGAACTATCGTATTCTATCAGAACCAACTATATTCATTTCTCTGGATTGGATTCCCTTTGCCCCCGGTCAGTCCATCTGACCATCCTGTCTATATCCTCCTGTAATTTGTGGCTGTCCTCCTCACTATTTACCACCTCACCAATTTTCATATCAACCACAAATTTACTGATCAACCATCATCCATTGAAGTTGAAATCATTCATATAAACCACAAACAGCAACAGCCCCAACACTGATCCCCATGGGATTCAACTGGACACACATACTTCCAGTTGGAAAAACATCCCACAACTTTCATCGGCCAAGAAAGCACAACAATGCCTCTACTTCCTCAGGAGTCTGAGGACATTCAGCATGTCCATAACGACCCTCACTAACTGCGATGGATGCACCATGGAAAACATTCTATCTGGGTGCATAATGGCCTGGTGTAGCAATTGCTTTGCCCAGGACCACAAGAAACTGGGCACAGCAGAGTTCTGAACATAGCCCAGTCCATCCTTCCATCCATTGACTCCATCTGTACTTCCCGCTACCTCAGGAAGGCAGCCAACACCATCAAATACCCTTCCCACCCCAGTTATAATCTCTACCAAACTCTTCTGTCAGGCAGAAGAGACAAAAGCTTAAACACACGTATCAACAGATTCAAGAACAGCTTCTACCCCGCTGTTATTATACTCCTGAAGGGACCTCTCAAATCTCACACTTAATGTTGATCTCGCTCTCTGTGCACCTTCTCTGCAGCTGTACTGCTGTATTCCTTGCTCTGTTCAAACACCCAATGTTCTTTATGTCTTTGTAATTTATGATCTGCCTGTACTGCATACTAACCAAAACTCTTCACTCTCCTTAGGAACACATGTCAGTGATAAAGCAAATCAAATCAGCCTCTGCTTCCTGCCCCTCTGTCAATTTTGGATCGAATTTGTCAAATTTCCTTGGATCCCACAGGCTCTTCCCTTCACTATTGGCATCCCATGTGGGACCTTATTAAAGCCTTGCTGAACTTCATAGACTGCATCAAAAGCATTGCCTTTATCTACATGCCCAATCATTCCTTCAAACCATTCAAATTGTTCAGACACAACCTCCCCATGACAAAACAAGACTGACTAATTCTCAACTAATTCCTGCCTCTCCAAATGCAGATTAATTTTGTCCCGATAGTTTCCCCAGTGCTGAGATTAGACTGACCAGCCTGTAATTGCCTGGTTTATCCTTTGCTCTCTTCTTGATAACAGTATCACATTGGACTGCACTTTTCACACACACTCATACACACACTCACGCACAGACACATATACATACACTCACACAAACACAAGATACACACAACACAGACAACATTCGCACATAAACACACACACTGAGATACAGGCACAGACACACACACTCAGACACAGACACGCACACACACTCAGATACAGACACATTCTCTCTCACACACACACACAAACACAAACACATACATACTCAGACACATAGACACATACACATACACTCACACAAACACAAGATACACACAACACAGACAACACACGCACACAAACACACACTGAGATACAGACACAGACACACACTCTCTCACACACACACACAAACACAGACAGACACACACACGTAAACACAAGATACACACACACACAGAAACACACTCAGACACACAGACACAGATAGACACACACTCAGAAACACACACATATACTGACACATAGGCATACACATACTGACACACTCAGACCTACACTCATATACACACACTGACACACGCTCACAGACTCACACACACTCACAGACTCACACACACTGACACACGCTCACAGACTCACACACACTGACACAGACACATTCCAAACATCTGACCAACACTAAAAACTGGGGATATTTTGGATGGGATTTGAAAGGAGGATAGCTGATGATAGTTGTCCCTCCGCTAACTGGTCAGTCCAGGAGATAAGGTTAAGGAGAGATTAGAGGCAGTAACAGAGTGAGACTGAGGAAGGGAAATGCAAGGCACTGGCAGCAGGGAAAACAGCGAGAATCAAATTGGCAGCAGGAACAAGAACAGAGTGTGCATCTGTCTCTCCCTTTACCCATCCAACAACCTCCCCGTGTGCCAAACAGACATTTTGTGCCTGCTCTGGCAGTGGGCTCCAGAGGACACTGCCTTCAGTCTTCAACACCATGGAATGGCTCCGTGATTACTGCTTCATAAAGTTCTGCATGCAGCAGGAGAATGCCCTATAATAACGGGCAGTACGGTGGCTCAGTGGTTAGCACTGCTGCCTCACAGCGCCAGGGACCTGGCTTTGATGTGCAAACTCCACACAGACAGTCACTGAGGCGGGAATCGAATGAAGTTTGCACATTCTCCCCGTGTCTGCGTGGGTTTCCTCCGGGTGCTCCGGTTTCCTCCCACAGTCCAAAGGTGTGCAGGTCAGGGTGAATTGGTCATGCTAAACTGCCCATAGTGTTAGGTGCATTAGTCAGGGGTAAATATAGGGGAAAGGGTCTGGGTGGGTTACTCTTCGGAAGGTCGGTGTGGACTTGTTGAGCCAAAGGGTGAGCTGGCATTACAGGGACAATCGCTACCTGAACAATGGGTCACCTTCAGAGAGGAGATCTTTCAGGGATAGTCAAGGTATATTCCCTTGAATGGAAAAGGGAGGACAAACAAATGCAGAATTCCCTGGATGATAAAGGGGGTAGAAATTAACATGAAAATGAAAATTTGTGCTTATGAAAGGTGTAAGGTAGAAAACACAATTGATATTCAACAGGAGAGGTGTAACAGGGAGGTGAAAAGGCAACACAAGAGAAACGAAAAGGATTGATGAGAGAGGACAAGCAGCTAGGGTAAAGTCAGCAGAGCCTGAGCAGACTGCTCATCGAGTCATAGAGATGTACAGACCCTTCGGCCCAACCCGTCCATGCCGACCAGGTATCCTAACCTAATCTAGTCCCATTTGCCAGCACCCGGCCCATATCCCTCCAAACCCTTCCTATTCATATACCCATCAAGATGCCTTTTAAATGCTGTAATTGTACCAGCCTCCACCACTTCCTCTGGCAGCTCATTCCATACACGTACCACCCTCTGTGTGAAAACATTGCCCCTTAGGTCCCTTTTAAATCTTCCCTCCCCACTTTAAATCTTTCCTCCCCCCTCCCCCCTCCCTCCCCCCCTCCCCCCCTTTAGTTCTGGATTCCCTCACCCTGGGGAAAAGATGTTGTGAAACGTAAAAGGGTGCAGAAGTGTTTTACATAGCCAAAAGGGCTATAAAGTCACCCCTTAGCCTCCAACGCTCCAGGGAAAACAGCCCCAGCCTGTTCAGCCTCTCCCTGTAGCTCAGATCCTCCAACCCTGGCAACATCCTTTTAAATCTTTTCTGAACCCTTTCAAGTTTCACAACCATTACAGGGATGCAGACTCAGGCAAGGGGAGAGGTTGGAAAGGCAGGGTCTTCATGAGACCTTCATGAGCTAGTGCAGAAAACCAACCCACACTATCAGCCATTTGCTGGGAGATGTTGCATTTATCTAGCTGCTTGTTCTTTGTCTGTACCTCAAACTATCCATCCAAGCTAACTCTCCCCTTGCTAAACACAAGCAGCAAACATAAAGGGAACAGATAAGCATAATAACAGTAAGAGGGTGGCTAAAGAAGGTGTAGAGTCAAACAGAGACTAAAAAGGGGATTTACACCCTGAGTCAGGGGGCGTGATTGAGGTGCTAGAAGAATACTTTGCATCTGTCTTTACAAAGGAGGCAGGTGCTGTCCAGGTCATAGTACAGAAGAGGCAACTCGGTCACGAGAAATATTCAAATTAATAAGGAAGATATCTTGGATAGATTAGGTGGAAGTGGGTACTGCAGACGCTGGAGATTAGAGTCAAGATTAGAGTGGTGCTGGAAAAGCACAGCAGGTCAGGCAGCATCCGAGGAGCAGGAAAGTTGACGTCTCGGGCAGGAGCCCTTCATCAGGAATCTTGGATAGATTGTTGGTTGTTGAAGTTGACAAAGCACTGGGACTGGATGAGCTGCATTCGAGGATTCTGAAGGAAGTGAGCAAAGAAATTGTTGGGGCACGGGGTACAATCTTTCAGTCTTTCACAGGAGGTTCCAGAAGACTGGAGATTTGCAAACATTATGGCCTTGTTCAAGGAAGTTTGTAAAGATTGGACCAGAAATTACAGACCAGTCAGTTTAACTTTAGCAGTGGGAATCTTTGAGAAACAATTTTTTCAGGACAAGATTAATAGTTACATGGAAAATGAGGAGTTGGTCACAAAGGGTCAGCATGGATTTCTAAAGGGAAATTGTGTTTTACTGACTCACTGAATTTTTTGAGGAGGTAACAGGCTCAATGAGGGTGATGCTGTTGGTGTGGTCTACATGGATTCCAGAAGGTGTTGGATGCAGTGTCATGCAACAGACTTGGGAAGGAAGTTATAGGTCGTGGTACAAAAGGTACAGTAGCAATGTGGATACAAAATGGACTGAGTGATTGGACACAGCATTGGTCAGTGGATATTATTTGGGCCAGAGGAAGGGTAGTGGAGTTCCCCAGGGGTCAGTGTTGGGCCTCTTGCTTTTCCTGATTTATCTCAGTGATCTGGATCTTAGTGTGCAGGGGCTAGATTCAAAGTTTGTTGATGACGTGAAGTTTGGAAGGATTGTAAACTGTGAGGAGGACAGTGTGCAACTCCAAAAGGACAATTTAGTGGATGGGTACAGATGAGGTTCAATGCAGGGAACTGTGAAGTGATGCACTTTGATAAGAAGAACATATAAAGTAGGGGG